>NW_028186512.1:5754551-5804255 GCF_003343005.1 Rhea americana | reverse complement strand
TATGATGCATGGCTTTAACGTGCAGATGGAAATATAAAATTTAAACTGCTACTTTTACTCAACAAGTATCTTCAGACTCGATTACTTCAGATGAAATAAATGTCTTCTGCGCCACATARGTGTATCCCAGTGAAGTTCCATTACTAATGATAACAGGTGTCAGGGTAGATGATTTAATAGTTACTTCTGAGACTATGAGACTTTATATTACGCAGGCATGGAAGAATCTGARTTGGAGAGATGACTAATTATTTCTAGCTCTAACATCTATATCTAAAAGCACAATAAAGCCAGATGAATTTAAAGCTCCTTGCATTGTGGAGAAGTATGCCTGCTTAATTTTAMATTACATTCTATGTAATTTATGACACAATTATCATTGAAAGAACTGTTTCCTTATTTTCCTCCATCACACTGGGATCAGTTATCTGTGAATTTACTATGCTAACTAGATGGATACCAAAACTAGTGCTCCAAGCCAAGGTGATTTCACAGCTTCTCTCAGCAAATTAAAGCAGTACAAAAATAAGCTGAGAATTTGCAATTTAAAATATCGCTGTAAGGGATAGCAGGAAAAAAATCCTTTAGTTTCCTGCTTTCAGTCTGGGTTACTTCCATGATCTTAAATCACATCATATACAACACAGTGTAATATAATTTGGCAGAAGCCGGCCCAGAGTAACCCAAAAGAGGAAACAAATCTGACTTTTGCCCTGGAGACAGGAACTAGGCTGATCTTTTTAGGACATTCAAGCGTGGCCCAGACTTTGCACGCGTACTTCCTCCTGATGGCTTTGGATCACTAACACAGTTCGGAAGGGCAACGCCTGCTGTCACATTCCTTGCGCTCTCRGAACCTACAGCCTCTCAAAAATAAAGCCGGCAAGGCCTATGCTACGGTGTGCTTTACAAGAAGTTTTACTCAATTTGGGCTGCCCATACTACTTTGAAAATCAGGAACATTTTGTTGTAATAATGACCCCTAAATCACAAACAAAGTATCAGGAAGGTTTTAATATTCACAATAGTTCACACACATGGTATAAACTTCAGTAACATTCCATATTTGAAATAGCAGTRTAGGCGTTAACTCAAAGGGCATTTGTCTTATCTGATTAAATTAATTTTGCGAAGATAGAGACATTTAAAAGTAGTACTAGAACAGGTACAAGGCTACAAATTTACCGGGCTGGTAAGTGGAAGCAATTTAATTTGAACAACCAGAATCTGTGCTGACATATATAACATGCAGTCCATGAATTCAGACTTTGTATATTCCAAAGAGATTACATAGGCCAAAGGTTAAAGGCCCTTGAAACTAAAACAGTCACTAGACATGACTACAAAATAGAGTCTTCCTGGGTACTTGGATCATGGCCAATGTTTATTAAAGTATATCACTTCACCCCACAGTTAAAGAACTGCTCTGCCTTTATTCGCAAGAAGCTTACTAGATAATTACATTCACTGAGACCAACTRTGAGGGAGAAACAGGTACCATTCCTCTGGCACTGGATCATAATACAGCAAAGTGTAAACAGTTTCATGTATTTTGGAATATAATGAAGTGGTAGAGAAGTGAAAAAGATAGCAGAACAAATAAGAAAATGCTATTCCTTTTGTTCTGCGTTTCCATAATAGAAAGTGATACGTACTTCCTATTCAAATACCCTTCATTCCAATGAGATACAAATCAGTGAAAATAATGAACAGATTTAATTGGAGATCTACTCTTCTGAACTACAAGGACTTCCGTCAGGGATATGAAAAACAATGACGGCAGATCTCCAGTCCTCAGGATACAAGATGAGAATGCGGGCAAGCACTAGAAAAAGCCGAAAGGCCGTATTAAAATTAATCCAGATAATGTCTCGTAAATGCAAGGGTGGACAAGGTAAGGCAAGAAGTTGAGGATAACAAGTTCTTAATTGTTTTCTGGAGTGCCCTTCCAAAACGTATTCTATACAGAAAGAATTTTTGCATTTTCAAATAGATACAGATGCCCCAAACTTTAATGAATATGGCTAACGATATACATTGCCTTTAGCTGAACACTAGAAAACCACTGTTAACTTCATTTGCATTACCAATATTCAGTTGTTCCRTATGTCCACATAATATCTATGAAAGCTTTGAGGTCTTCATTTTTCTGTCAGAGGCTGTAAAGATTAGTTAATGTGTTTTTCTTTCAGCATAGCAAATATTTCTATATGCAAATTCATGGTTTATTCAAATTCATAAAGCCTGCAGAGCTTTTGCTGCTAGTACTAGAGCAAGAGGCAATACAAGCCCTACACTGTTATTTTACTGTCTGGCCTCAAAACCTACTCTCCAGCACCTCAATATTTGTTTTTCATCATAAAAACAGCTGAATGTTGAAACTACGTTTCTCTTTCTTATTTCCACTGTTTGTGATTTTTGTTACAAGTACTTAAGGAACTTGGTAAAGAGACTGATGAGTGTTCAGTCTAATAGAAAAAAAATCCCTACCTGCAGCCAACCACATTTCTTACCCTAACCTCACACCATTTTGGCACCAGCACCTGAATGCAGCACTTGAACCTTACACTTAGGAAGACTATGTGAAAAACAGGCTTATGAGACAAGCAGTGCTATAGACTGATTTTCAGGGTAAGCAACAGGGTTTTCATGTGGTCAAGGGTGTTAGGTTATCAGCAATTAAGACTGCAAGGAACACATCTTGTGCTTAAGAACAGATGGCAACACATACTCAAAGCACTAAGCACAAAGCACATGGTCCAAAGTCCTCCATTCAAAATTGCAGCCCGTGGGAGTATATGTAGTTATGGGCCCATCTAACAAATTTAGTTTTTCAAATTGTGCTTTTCTGATTTTAATGGCAACTTTGAAAACTGATCTGCAGACTTCATGGGGAAAGAAGCCTTTATTTTGTCTTTATTCCCATTGGTACCTAGTAGGCAGATTCAAAATGGTCATGAGACTGGTCAAATAGGGCTGTTTTGTTTATGCATCAAYTGAATTTTTAACTAAATTGGGATTTTCATAGTGAACCTCTGCATTCATTTATGTTTCTCTCATCTCTATTTCAGGACAGCATGGAATTTACCAAGTGGGTTTTAATTGTAGGTTTAAGTTAGAAAGCCAGCTTCACATTCCAAATTGGGGTGAATATCTGGTGTTAAAATAAACTTCGGTTGTAAAATCAAAATAAAACTGAGAAAATGTGCTCCCCTTTCCTGAGAGGCAGACATTTATTCTACTATTAGTATTCTGCTTCCTACTTTGGAAGCTTTACTAAAATCTATCCTGTAGTAAGGAAAAGCAGCGTAATTAACACTTGTTAAGAATCTGACTRCTATGAATCTCTACTGAACACCTATACCATCTTTTGAAAATCTGAGCTTGGGACAATTTTTCATCACTACCTGTTTGTTACACCAAAACATCTGTCATTTACTTTTGGCTGTCAGTATAAACTAAACGTTGAAATGCTCATTCTTGCATACATATTAAGCCATATGCATTTTTCTATAAACCATATATATTTCCCTATAATTCAATTGACACAAATACACTTATGGTACTGTTAAATACATCATGATTCAGTAATCCATTTTTTTCCTGTACTTTGTAAAGGATATTTTTCCAGTGGCAGAAATCACTTAGTGTGTAAATTTGCATATTTTCCAAGTAACATACTTATTTTTACTTTTTTTGCACATGTGCACATATGCATACAAGTATGCCTGTATAGAATCACCTCACTTGTTCATATCCAATAAAATTTCTAATTTCCTCAGGCCTATTACAAATTATTTCATATCAAACAAGGCCAAAATACAAGTAAATGGATCGTGAAACCTAGAGACATGATTATGTTGAAAAGATCTTTACTGAGGACAAGCTGTAATAGAAAAACAATTTTCCCTTTTTCCAACAACTCATGGTTTTCAAGACATTCGAATTCTGCTTTTCTGATAGCAGAAGCAGGAATTCGCACAAAAAAACAGCAGACCCAAGTGTGCCAGTAGCTGTTTAGGAGCAAGCACAGGGCAGCTGAGCAGTATACCTCTACATTCTTAAAACTTACTTCATTAAGCCTTATGACGTTAGCTACAAATCAAAGATAAGAGCATCACAAGACATTGTTGAAAACGGAGAGATTCACTAAAAGCTGGACAGAGTTCAATTGCCAAGTTGATTTTTATGCATCTTCATAAAGATTTGGGGAACATACTAACTCTGAAATGAGGTATGTTACATGGAATAGTCTAATTTGAATTTGAGCCTTCTMAGCTTCCTCCATCCTCTTCTTGCTTTCAATATCATAGCAAAATTGAAATTTTGTTGATATATTACTATAGTGCAACTTCACAGCGAACTGATTCAGGTTAAAATAATCCAGCAAAAGAGAAGTCAACAAAGTTATGAATGAATCATATTAAATAAGCCTCAATAATTAAATAAGAGGAAAAGAGAGATGTTCTGCTCTAGTAGATATCTTTAAAAGGACAAATGGTAATAAACCACCTTAAAATATGAAAACAATTGTTTTCAACACTTACAGAATATCATCATCGTTCTTATCAAAACTATTTGGCAAAATCTGTTCAAGTTTACTGGTTGTTTTAATCATCTTCCCCCCCCCCCCCCCAAGACCTCTCTAATATACAGCTGCAAGACCACTCTTACACTACAAGGGCTTTTTTTTTTGGGGGGGGGGGAGGAGAGGAGTAGAAGAGAAATCCATGATTTAGTCACTTTTGTAGTAATTGAACGGGTATGAAAGTGTGCCAGCAATTTAATCTCTTTCATGTTCAGAAGCGCCTGAAGTTTGAAAGCACATTTGGTCGCATCTATATTTAAATTTGTTAGACTTAGTCAAAACTTCTAAACGTATTCTCCATAAAGTCCTTCTTTTTTTGAAAGAAACATTTGCTGTAGAATAATGAATATGAATTATGCAAATAAAATCTTTAAAGRAATTCTTCTTGCATATTTTAAGCCTGTTAAAAAGTTAAGTTTGAAAGACATTGACATCCAGAGAGATGGATTTTTATAATAAGAAAAATCACCACAAAATTGTAGTATAGACCATGTCAGTTATGTTACTCTAGGCAGAGACATTTGTGGCATAGTTATTCCTCTGAATTTTTAGTGCCAAAGACCTTACACTATTCATATTATTGTAAGTAAAAATAACTGTAATTCAGTGTCTTAAAGTTACTAAAAAAACCCCAAAAAGCAAAAACACAAAAAACTTAATGTTACCTGTCTGATAAAACATTTCACATTTAAGATAGACGTTAACTTAGAAGACTGGTTGAGTAGTTCAGCCATGGAAGCCCAAATTCTGCTGCCAGCCTCAGGATTCAWCATCGTTAAATCCAGCAGCAGCTCCAACAGGAACTACCAGGTAAGTGAACACAAAAGTTCATCTCCACCTGTTACTCCCCCTCTTTCCTTTTTATAGCTACGCTCTGAGGAAAGACACAAATATCAACAGAGCTAAGCCAACTCATTGAATCTTAAATCGCAACTCAAGAACTCATGAATGCCCAGACCTGGAATTTATTTTACTTCCTTTGCCAAAAAGGGTCCTCTCCTGGATGAAGACCCAACTCTGACCCTAAACCTAACTTAATTCTAGTGGTCTATTCCTTTTGCTAAATGGAGACTGGGAGCTGCAACTAGCATCAGTCCTAAAATTTGCCCAAACTTTCCCTTCTAAATCTAGCTCTAATCCTTGCTTGCAAGTCCAAACCCTCTTTCTCCAGCCTAACCTGGTAACTCAGCCTAACCTAGCATGCAGAGGTAAACCCACCGATTCCCAGTAACCTCTGTGAATCCAGAGCTAACCTTAATTCAAGCACGGCTTCCCAGAACAACTCCAACTAAAAACTCAGCCTCAGCCTTGCTGGATCTCATCCCWGTAATCTAATTTGGCAGAAGACTGATCTGGCAGACTTAAACTGTAGCAGGCAGTGGAACCCACACAGCACCTCTGTCCGGGGCTTTTGCTGAGCCCAAATAATCACCTAACTTCTACACTGGGGCTAGCATGGCTGAACAACAGACTGTGCAGTAATTTCTTCTTGAATCTCTTTACTCTTTTTAGCACCAAGCACAAATTTTCCACTTGCAAAAATCAAATTTAGTTTACATTTTAAACATACTTCAGCATCTCCATCTAGGCTCAGCCCTCATCTGAAYAGACTTTTAATCTTAACGTTAACTAAAGAATAGTAATCATTATCAGTAGCAGACCTAGACCTTTTCTGAATCCTTTTCAGTCTAACCTCAATCTTAGTCCAGTTTTGTGAACCCAAGATCTACATCCAGTGAGTTAGTGATCCTCCTCTGAAACATTCCTGATGGATTTGCCTCTTCTGGATTCATCCAGAACTCTAYATATCTGTTCCTACCACATTAAATTCAATTCAGATCCCAGTTCCACCATTTTTGTTGTTCCTAGCCTTAATCCAACTCAGCAAACCCTTCAGCTCCAGATCTACATTGATCTGACTGCTAGCTCTACTTTCTTCACGCACCTAGTTAGAGTGGGCACCTCTTACACTTTCATTAGTATCACTTTATCACTAGCATTCAGTTTTCCCCACTCTAGACACATTTTACTTTCAGAATTATACTTTCAAAGAGTTAATCTTGCTTTAAATGAGTATACATTATGGGTCAGATCTTACTCATATAGAAAGAACAGAAGTTATGTTTTCATAAGGTCATTTTCTTCAAAGGTAATAACAACTATCATTTGCTAATGAGGAACAAATCAAAATGAAGAATCTAAAATATTTATTAAGCCTTCAACTGAACATATGCACTTGTGGCCAAGAAAGCCAAAGGTCTCCTGTGGTGCATTAGGAAGAGTGTTGCCAGCAGGTCGAGGGAGGTGATCCTGCCCCTCTACTCAGCCCTAGGGAGGCCTCCTCTCAAGTACTGTGTCCAGTTCCGGGCTCCCCAGTACAAGAAAGACATGGAGCTACTGGAGAGAGTCCAGCGCAGGGCTGTGAAGATGATCAGAGGGCTGGAGCAYCTGCCGTAGGAGGAACAGCTGCGAGAGCTGGGCCTGTTTAGCCTGGGGAAGAGAAGACTGAGGGGGGATCTTGTCAATGTGTATAAGTATCTGAAGGAAGGATGTCAGGGGGACAGGGACAAACTCTTTTCAGTTGTCCCMTGTGACAAGACAAGAGGCAGTGGGCAGAAATTGAAGCACAGGAAGTTCCATCTGAATGCGAGGGGGAATTTCTTCCCTGTGAGAGCGACAGAGCACTGGACCAGGCTGCCCAGAGAGGTGGTGGAGTCTCCTTCTCTGGAGATCTTCAAGGCCCGCCTGGATACAACCCTGTCTAMCATGCTGTAGGTGACCCTGCTGAGCAGGGARGCTGGACTAGATGATCTCCAGAGGTCCCTTCCAACCTTACTGATTCTATGATTCTATATGTGCCTGTTACCATAAACAGTGAGGAAAGTCTTTACAGAACAGTCTACTGCTACACGTTGGCATCTTCCATATAAACACCACAACAGTGAAACACAGTTGAAAAATACCACAGTTGCCTCTGTGTAACATATCAGCTCTTTTATTCCCTTCAACCTGTCTGCATTGCTAGCAAAAGGAACATCATTTGTGACATTCTGTTGTCATTAGCAACAAGTCATACTTAGTATTTTCTTTTATCATAACTAATAAAGTATTACTAGCTAAGCAGGTAGAAAGCACAAAGTAAAATTTATTCATAGCACAGGAGTTGCTCAGATCTGCTGTGGAATAAGACATTTACTTTCCTCTGCRTACATTTATACTTTAATATAACTAGAGTATTGACAGGATGGCCTGAAACAACAGGATCCTGACTCTGCAAACATGTAGGCTGATTTGTAAATTTAYGAATTCACTGAACCTATTAAAGCTAATCATACAAATACAGATGGGCATGCACATATCTAAAGGACGGGGAGTATTTAAGCTTGTGCATTTCTTGCTGGAAAAATGAATTTATGCTATAGAAAAGATAAAGAAGTGATGATTTCTAATATTTAGAAAACAGCAATAAATGAAGAACAATCCTAATTATCTTTAGAGAACATAAGTACTTACAGTACTAGTTCTGTTTTCATAGTCTCAGTAACAAAGTGTTGCTGTAATGCATACCTCTTACTAAGAGCAATGTTTTTAAGTTTYGATACTTAAAACCAAAATCAAGGAGGAAACCACTTAAGCTGTGCATCTTTACAGTAGTGCATAAATAAGGATAAATACAGATTTTAGCCCTTCTTGTAGATACTCTTCATGTTAATGAAAGTTATGTGTATTTAAAACAAACACCTAAAACTCCAATATTTTTGCTTCATTTAACTTATTCATATTTATGGACATAAAGTAATCACTAGAAAATTTTTCATTTTTGCTCAATTAACAAAATTAGGTTACTTCCAGTCTCTGATGACAATTCAGAACTTCATCAAGTTTCCTGGGGGGTTGATATTTTAGTATGATGACTGTTTCACAGTGGATTATCAAAGGAAATATCCTTTCTCCCATTCTATTAGTGGTAATATTCCAATTAGCTTCACCTTCAAGGTACTGCTCTCTAAAGGTATATTGAAAAAGAATCACTGCCAAATCCTCTTTCACAGGGAGTGCTTTGTGGAGTTTGAACATGACTATTTTCTTTCTATTATTTTTCAGCGCTAAGAAGAATACTAAGGTGTTGGAYATTCTTGAATTTGAGGAAGGAAGAAGAGAAGGAGTTCTGCTACAGAAGGAGCTGTAAGAGAAGGTCTTACAGCACATTAGTGTTGTAAGACAGACTTGCCCTATTGAACTGAAAAAGAAGAATCAAGAAAAGAGAGGGTATAATTTGCAGGAATTCCTTGACCATTGTTGTGTTCRTATAATGTGAGAGATTTGTTTTCCCTTTCATAGACAAGGAAAGGAGAAGAATAAAAAAAACCTGCTCAACCAAAAAGTGCACTTTACTTCGAGACATGGAAAAACCTGACATTCTTACACATAGCACACAGTCATTCATTCTGTCAGAGTTACTATTCAGTCACCCTTTCTGAACATCTGATGCTAACCATCAGGTTATGAAAATAGATATAGGTTAAGAAAACAAAATAGAGCTATGCTATGAGTGAATAGCATACACTCGTATGCCTCCCACCTTATTTGTCCATCTTTTCAAACCTAAACRTAAGCCTATATAACTGTGAACAAACGGTCCAGTGTTGGCCCTAGTCAGAGCTAAGTCAAAAGCATACTCATACTCAAAGAAATGCAAACATGACCATCTCACTAAGAATAGATAAAGAYGACAAAACAGGTCAAGAATTAAATAAAGCATTCAGATTAGGACTGAGGCATGCTGACAGTGTATTCAGGAAACCAGAAAATGAAAGCTTTCTTTTACTTTGTCTATTCTTACTTTGCTCAGTCGAAAGGGTTAGTTCTTAGAGGGGTGTTTTGTTCTCTACCTATTTGGAAGAATGGAACAATATTGATTGTAAACATTTGGAAAGAGTATTTTTACATAATGCAAAAATTGGATAGAAAATGATTACTTGGTTACCGATTTCCTCCAGATAAAGCACGACAAAAACAAAGTAGATTTCACACTTTTAAAAGGCCCAGAGAAGTCACAAAAATTATCAAATATTACTATACAATATTTAAAAAATACTACATATTACTAGGCAATACTATTGCCAAAGTATTATTACACAAACAGACAAAAGAAAGCAAGAAGAACATAGAAGAAAACCTGTATCACCAGTGTACTCTGTCTGCAATTTCTCATGCAACTTTCCCAGACAATCCCAGGGAAAATGAGCAGTGTCCTGCTCCAGACGGAAAATTCTGCTCCATAAGGACAAGCAATAAACTGCCCAACAGTTACTGTAACATAGGAGAAATTTCCTTTATAAACCCAGAATTAGTGATTACGTTAAACCAGAGCAGATGTTCAGAACGCATTATAAATTTGGGGGACTTCACCACCTGCATTACAAGTGGTTCTTCAGGGTATCCCATGGCAAATCTCTAGATGTGGCTAGTCAAGAAAACAAAGCGCAAATTTGTAAATCAAGTTACACATCAGGAAGGACAGAAAAAAAAAAAAATGCTTCCTGGCCTCTGAGGCAAACAGTAGCAGCTCTAAAATTTGATCATTATAATTTAAACTCTTCTTTCAGTACTTCTTTGTAAATACCAACACATTGGATGTTAGGAACTGGAATCAAAAGTTTTAACTTCTGTCACTAGTTGTGCCTCTTTCACCACACCGTCCTTTCCAAAAAACACATTTAACCGTTTTAACATAGCTGATGTGTCTTGTTTCTGTTCTTTGAAAATGCACCTTAGGACTTTGGGAAGGCCAGAACATGTTTCAGAAAYAACTAACCATCTGTAAATTCTCAAATTTATAAATATTCACTGCTTTTACACCAGTTTGCACCCTTAGCTTAAACAACACAACTCTTAGCATTTATATCTGCTGAGTGTAATCAGAGGGCCATTAAATTACTCCTCAAACTTCATACTCACAGGCAAACAGTCTCATAAGAGATTGAAAGGACTTTTAATCTAACTGTCCTCAGTCTTTTTAAGCATCTAGACCAAAGTTCATTTTGTTTTCTTCATTAGATACCAGAACTGCATATATCTTTTACTATCATTATATTCAACATTACTAATACTCCTCTGTCTCTACAGAAACCTTGCTCAAGACACTCTACAATCTCTCTAGGCTTTTTCCAAAATGGTAACTCACAGCCATGCTCAAATAAATCAATATATACAGGCCTGTTTCCTTCTCTGTCAAGTCCAATTCACAAGCAAGATTCTAGCAAACAGTTTTATTAATAGGCACTACTTACTCTGCACTTCCACCATTCATTCTATTTCCACTACCTCAGCTGACAACATTAGCTGGTTTTCTTAAGATGATTTGGGGGCTCCCTGCAAAAAAGTTTCACATGCTATATTTTTAYGTTTTAGTATGATAAATTTAAGTTAATAATAAATTATGCTAGACCCTGAAGAGAGGCAAATTCCATTCAGTGTCTAGTSAAACATACTCGTGTTCATCTACAAATTACACTGATTTCTAGAAAGTTTCCAGTGTAGCTGGAAAACAGCCAAAAAGCTTCTGTTCTTGCAAATATAAAGGATCTTCTCTCYTGTCTTACTATAAATTGTTCTTTTTTCTTTTTTTGAGCAAGTAGTGTCTTTTAGAAGCTGTTTTTCAAATTTGGGAACACTAGAAAAACCAGGGAGAAAGGAGTCTTGGATGTTTTTATCTAGTGGCATTCAAGCTCTGCACTTTTGTGAGTAGAACTTCCTCAAAGTAGAACTATGAATGCTTTTTTTTTTTTTTTTTTTGGGGGGGGGGGAAGGTTGTAAAAGTTTCTCTTTCAACTACAAAATGCTAACCTCTCAGATTTAACAAATTATGCAATGAGTAGACACATACAAGAAGTGGAAAATATAAGTTATAGTGCTGATTGTACTTCTACTTATTTGTCTACTTATTGTGGACAACCTAAATAACTAACTTAATAGACCATATTTCAAAGGAATAAAATGCACAGAGAAAGGATTAAACAGGTAGTTTTAGTGAAATTCAAAGGTGATGTTTCCATGTGATCAACAATTTTCTAATTTCCTTAAACATTGAAGTGGCTCCAAGAAAAAGCAAAAAAAAATTGCTCCATTTCTTCAGTCTTGTTTTCAAATTGCAAGACTTCTGTAGCTCAGAAATTTCTGGAAGTATGAGTTAATATTACAACACCTCACTTTACCTCTCATATGACTCCAGTTACACAGTTGAGCCCATCTTTCCTTTCCTTCTTTTATTTCTTATTATTTTCAAATCCCTGTTCTCTCTCCTCCAAAATCTGTGGCCATCTCATCCTTCATTCTAGCTGGTTTTGTTCTTTAAGCTTTTCAAAAATGTATTTTCACACACATCTCCTTTTCTATTTCTTGGACAGATACTGAAGTGAATAACAATAACATTTACATAACAGTGTGGCATGGGGAAAAGGCTGCATAATACATCAATAGGGAAACTATTTTGTTCTTGAATGTCTAATGGGTTATTCTATTATATATAACAATAAGAACACAAATTGTTCTAGACATTCTGAATATACCACAGCAATAAGCATTCATAAAGGCACCTTAGCTGGTAAAACTGTATTAGCTAAGTAATCTGTTCTCTTTTTATCCCTCTATTTGAGCTTCCTACACAAAGAAGAATGATTTATAAGATCCTTTGTGGTAATACTTTAAGGCAAACATTGCTAAAGCAATCTGCATCTGCCTTCACTTCATTTATACACTTAAGACTGCATGGGCCGGACTTCAAGYTCTCTTAATTCAGTAACTGAATAAATTTCTCAGTTTTTCACACAATCAGATCTCAAAAATTGCTTCTAGAAAAAAATTCTTACTTTCCCAAGTTCTAATTTCAGTATYAGAAGAGGAAAGTTGGCTTTTGAACACTGATTTTTTAATAGATAGATACAGATAAAATTAATGTATTTCACAATAATAATGCAATTTAAATTTGGAAAAACGTTCAAAACTCCATGTAAATGATTGAAAGATTTTTTGGTCAAACAACAACAACAAAAGTCACAGRAATGGAAAAATGAGTTGAACTACACATTAAAGTTATTTCATATTAGATATTTCTATTCACATTTTTTTCCTCTAGATAAACAAGGAAAAGTCCATACTGCAATAAAACAGTATTACACAGTATGTGCAAGTATGTGATAGTCTGAAAGACACTCATGGTATTTTTGGTATTTCCTGTTTGATGACATATGTCGACTTTCACTAGGGGAAAAAAAAAAAAAAAAAAAGGAATTCAAGACTCTTGTCACTGCAGTACCTGGTATTCACGTGTGCTGGTTCAGATGAATTGTTAGCATGATTGGCAGCTAACATTAACATCAAATTAACATAAAATATAAAGATGGTAATATGTTGAATTTGTAATATATTGGAATAAAGACATTCCAAAATTAATCCTCAAGTCTTAGTAATACACAATATTTAACTCCGTATAACGTAATTTTTAAGGCCAAAATCTACTTTTACCAATGTAAATCAGTGATCTGTTACTCTAAGTGAAATATTACAATACTAAATAGTGACCACCATCTGTTACTATACAATAGAATCACTGAAGAGAAATAACATGAGCATATAGGAAAAATGCAGAASATATTTTGGTATTGACCCATCCCAAGTTACTTGCTAATGATAAGCATTTACAGCCCAAGATAGTCAACAGCAATAAATTAATCTCATTATCTGTGAACAGGGTCTGTTGTATTAACATATGATGTCACAGGATCACACAGTGGTTGTGGTTGGAAGGGACATCTGAAGGTCGTCTAATCTAACCCCTCCCTGCTCAAGCAGGGTCACCTAGAGCACCTTGCACAGGATCATGTCCATGCAGGTTTTGCTCTGCAAGCTCTCTGGACAAACTTGTCCAGTGCTCTGCCACCTTCACAGTGAAGAAGTTCTTCCTAATATTCAGGTGAACTTCCTCTCTTTCAGGTCGTGCCCATTACCCTCTTGTCCTGTCACTGGGAACCACTCAAAGTCTGGCTCCATCCTCTTGACACCTCCCCTTAAGATATCTGCATACATTGATGAGAACCCCCTCATCCTTCTCTTCTCCAAGCTCTCAAGATTTCATGGACTATACTAGTGATAAGTAATGTGCATTCTCCATTGACTCAACAGTGACTTATTTCAGTAGATTGTGATGACAAACAGGAATGCCAATTGCAAAGAACAAGTACTGTTTTAATTTGACCAATATATTAACTTTCAGATGGTTTGACAAAAGTTTCAAACAATGACTTAACTATTGTAGCATTAGAAGGATGTGTTATCTGAAGTATGCAGTATTATACTGGAAGGAAGAATAGCTGTAAAGGACCCTTAAAACACTCAACAAATACATGGATAACATTATTGTGAATCCATGAAAGGAAAATAACTTAGAGAATATGCTTTCTGCATATGACATACCAAAAGCCTGCCTCTCCAAACAAATTCTATTCAATTAGCAGTACATCTAAAAATATAAGAGAAATAAGCACATATCCCACCAAGATATCACTTRTTAAACATAAAGAAAAGATGTGATGTCAAACCCAGCTCTTCCTCAGCCAACCTTCCCAATTCAAGGCATAAAATTCTAATAATTTATAGGAAAATCTCAAGAAACTGATAGAATTTCTTATTGAGGCTATTTCCTTATGTACATATATAGCTAAGCACRTATAGTACTTATACAGCTGCTAGCAAACATAAAAACTACTCCAACTGAAGAAARAAACAATACAAGTTCTACCAGCTCTCTTTGCACAAGGTTGTTACTTGAATTTATTGCTAGAGGCTCTTAGAGTTGTGCTTAGGCACCCCTTCTTAATTTGTATAAAAACAAAGAAATAAAGATAAATAGGAAATTCACATCATATAGTATACAAAAAAATTCCAAGGCTTCTGGGGACATCCTACTGAAAGAGCAAGTCCAAGTTCAAGGACAAAACCAGAAGTATAGGAATCAGTCATTTTAAAGATACAGTGGAGCTCACAATCTTAGAGAAGCTAACCAATCTGAACAGTAATATTGCAAATGAGAAAATAATATCAAACCAAATCAGCACCACATCAGGACCTGCACCACATGTGATTCTGTACAGAACAGCTAAAAGAAACAAAATGCAAAGTGATGTGAATAGGTAARCATATCTGAAACCATGCTAACAGGCTATATTGACAATTTTAAGAGACTAGAATGAAGCACAAGCATTTTCTTATTAAATCTCAGTAACACACTTTTTGGTGTTAAACATCAAGTTAGGCATTTCTGCATCTATAACAATCAAAATATTGGTACATTTGCAGTAAGCTATTTTTGGCTCCTACTATACAATTCTTGTTTCCTGAAAAGAAATTCRTATAGCAACTGCAGTATCTTTAGTAACAGAATACATTATATAGCCTTAATAATCTTTTTATTCAGCATGTATTGTAACAGTTTTGTACAGATTTCTTCATGCATAGTTTAAAACATTCTCAACGTGAAAATACCTACTATTGTAACTTGTCAGATGCTATTACATTGCTGCATAGGTCTTACAAAAGATTTTTCTTTTCCTCCTCCTAATATGGAAGACTTGCCCAAACTATCTATCAAGACAGTGTACTTAGTCAATGCAACTCAGTTACAGATATTTAGTTTTACTTGCTGGGTACTAGTAACTAGACCATATGATTTTACTGTTTTGATAGAAAACAAAATAAGCCTTTCTCAAAGTATTTTCTACACATCCTAGTATAAACTGTTCCTCACATAGTCCCTCTTACAGAATGTGATATAAGTTTATTTGTTTATATATATATATATATATTAAAAAAACATATACACTTGCTTGACAAGTTGCTTTAAAAAACGGTGTCTAATATTCTGAAATATTCAGAATAAATTGAATGAAAAAATATATAAACCTATCATTTCATAATCTTTCATCTTTTAAGGGCCTTAAGCAATTTTAATGGAAATTCCTTAGAATAGAATTTTCAAGATGAGAATGAAAAAAAAAGAATCTATATTTATATTTTTATCAATAGGAACAACAATGAAACACTCAAGCAAATAAGTGGTTTTAAGAATCTGAGGACCTATTGTTTGTAAGTTAGGTTGCCACTAAAATCTGGAGAAGCCACATCTGAATAAGATGCTTCAGGCGATACAACTGTTCACTGAAGTACGCTTACTCAAGGTATAGCAACATGTTAACAAGCTACCCAATAACAGACTGTATCTGCTAAACCTATGATTTTTTTCCTTAAACCAAAAGTTTTCAAAAGCAAAGGTTATAAAACCCAGAAAACTTCACCCTGCCTGAACAGATATGAATGCAATGGATATGACAGTCAGGATAGTGTGCCACTTTGTTTTTATTAACTTTGTTAGTTCAGAAAAGGGACAACTCCCTATTCATAGCTCCAAGAGAGTTATATGAATAAAAATAAATGTAGATAGATCATTGGCTTTTTGTAGCCTCCACAGTCATACTTCACACATTACTTCTGCTGGTAATTAACTAAGCTATTCTATCACACTGATTTAAAAAACACTTCAGAGCTTTTTTTTTTTTTTTAATTTTGACTGCCTTCTAGGAACTTACCAGAAAGATTATACATGAATTTTTCAGGCACTGTGTGTTTGTGTGTGTGCGCACATGCATCTATTTAACAGAAGCTGCTTAACAAGACGTGTTGAGACCTCAAGCAGTCTTTATTACATAGCGAAACTAATATAAAAAGTGAACTCTTACCAGAATTAGATAAGTACACGCACACAGGTACAATTAAGCACTTTTTCCAAACTGACTTAATTTGAATCAGTCAGCTAGCTTTAGTTCGCATTAAACAAGAAAAAAAAGGAGAATTATCCATTATGTTTTATTTATACCGTTTTAGTTGCCAGATCCAGTGAGAATACTACGAAAATGTTTAGACCAAGACTAYTGTATTAGGATAACTAGAGCCTCAGGGACTGCTGCTCATTATGTTGATCTAAGTTACACTGTGCCTTAACGATAGGTTGGAAAAGTCATCTCTTTGAAATGCACAACCTGAGGTTATATTTAATGGGATACATTCTAATGTACTCTGCTTCCACTTGGGCTTGGATTTTTGGGGGGAGGGGAAGTTTTCTGCTAGAGAAAAACTGGCATCGTAGAGGAACAACAGAAGAATAACCATGAAACTACTTTTCTCATAAGAAAAGGCAGGTTAGCACTTTAAAGTTACATAGGTGGTTGAGAGCCAGTTTCATGTCTTTTCTTATCAAAATAGGACTGTTGCCTACATCTGTATTTTCCTAYGTGCAGCTCTGGACCTAGTACAAGATCCAGCCCAGAACTAGTAAACGCAGTTCTTTCAGGTACCTTTCTTACAAGTTTTCCATAAATGCACAAAATACTATACAGGTGTAAGATATGACGACATAGCAAAAGTGTCCAAATCAGCTTGTTTTCCAATATATCACTTAGTTTCCTGACCACAGTTTATTGGATTGCTTTTCTGTTTCCATTCACACTGCTAGCATACTTCTCCTCCTCTCTATGCTTTAATTCCAGTGACATTTCCACCTTCCCCAATGCTCTTAGAGGTACCTTCTCAAGTCCATTTGACAGAAATGCTTCCTTTCATACCCAGGAAGCATTTCTAGAAACATCATGTTCTCTGGATGCTGTATCCCAAATACACATTCTGAAAAGAGTTAAACTTAAAGCAAGACAGGATTGAAAATCATAGAAATTACTAATTTTGAAAGTGGTTTCCAAAAAAAGTTTTAAAAAAATCCCAAAGTAAATCACCTCTGCAAACCCATCTTTTAATCATTGAGAATTGTAGTTATAAATAAGCTTCCTTAGATTTGACACAACTCCTTCTTCTTCCTCTCTTGTTGGATATGCCTGCCTCCCTCCCTACCCTTTCCCTCCCACCCATTCTTTTAGTACCTCAGTTTCCTATATCTTTCGGTTTAATTTTGGACTATTGGACCAATGTAAAGTCAATGCCTGGATACTTTTTTTTTTTTTTTTTTTTTTTTTAAAGTGAGCATTTTACTGATTAGTCATTCTTTAGTCAGTTCAAACAGGACCGAGGTTCATAAAGAAGGTTAGCCATACAGAACACATCCATTTTACTTAAGTTATTTAAAAATAAGAATGTACTCTATACTCATCTGGCATTATTACAGGGAATTTTATAAAACAATTTTTTCAAAGCTTCGGCTGATCTGCCTTGAAATTTAACCTAAGACAAAAACCCCTCCACATAAATTACTTGTTTCAGGACTATGCCCTTCCATTAATAGTCAAAATTTCCACTTATGCTAAGAAAGATCACATACTTTTCTTTACATACTATGAGCCCCAGGGCAACGGCAGCTCCTCCAATGGACTAGAACTAGTGTGCTCTTGTAACCAAGCACACAGACTACAGCTTCCCCTTCCCTACTACTTAAGCCAAAGCCATTTATATATCTTTAACCATACAATATGTAGTTACTTAAATTTAAATATTTTATAGTTATATTTTACATTAATATTTTCAGACAAGCATGACATGACACCTCATCTAGGGTCAATGTTTCCTAGATAATTTGTACTTTTTTCTAGACAAAGAAGTACTGAGCTAAGTAGTCCACATTTTCAGGGAAATTTAAGAATAAAAAGACTACTCGGATCATTTATCATTTCTGCACAGTCACACAGCAAATGGAATAACTCTGCTATATAAATGGACATTCACATGAATCAAAAATAGAGGCTTTGCATGTACAAACACAGGATACATTCACGTTCTTAATGTTGTCATGCACGCTTAACACCACCTGAAAGCCAGAGTGTAAAAGTAAAACCTTTGATCACTCCTTAAAATTGCTCAAAATCCCTAGTAGTTTTCATGGTAATCAGGTGCATGTAGTATTATAAAACAAACCAGGAGAACAGTAGGCAACTGGAAACGAAAAGCACAGAAATATGAGTCAAAACAGCAAGGGTGACTGTTAGCACGTAGGCAACATTCAGAATAGCAGGCACCTGCATTCCTTTTTACAGAGTAAACCTTTTCATGTCATAATGAAGTAATTTAATGATTATCTGACATGAGAAGAATCCAAAAGGCCAGTAGCATACAGTAAAGCATCTATTTCTTAAACTTTCATTTAAGAAAAAGGCCTTCTCTGTGCTATGCTTGTTTGTGAATTGGAACTCTTTCCTTCTGACCCTCCATATTGCTCCTGAATGTAAATTAAAGGCTTAATACCACATATGATTCTTCTGCAAAATATTATTAAAACTATCTAGGTCATTTTTGTATCACACTTCATAGGTATCATAAACCACATCAGACCTTTATAGCTGTATACTGTTAAAAGAAACAAAAAGGTTTGAAGATTAATTCTGACCTTGCTCTATTTCTTTTGGTACACAGTCACGTAGGATGAAAGACACTAGTTGCTCACAAGTTACAATTTTCACAGTTGTAATCAGCAAACTAAATAACCATTGCAAACAAGTCTTTATTTTGAAAGGTCTGGTGGGTCACAGGTTACCATGAATGAAGCAGGCTGCAAAGCTACCATACAAGCTCTTTAAATCAAATGGCAAGTCAGTTAAGGCAGCTATGCAGTACAAGGTGGCTGGATTGCAGGTTTCAGTAGATATCCTAAATTGTCCTAAGACTGACTTTGAAAATTGTTCTAGGTTGGACTCTTTCATTAAAGTAACAGACTTAACTATCCCCATTAGAAAATGTCATTCTTATAGAGCGCTCCCAATCCATGTTTTAAATAGACACTTCACATGCGACATTATCTCTGAATATCCTGTTTCCTCAGACATTGGCTATTTCAAAACGTCCAAATTCATGTTCTATCAAATCTTCCTTTTTATTATAAAAAATGTTTTCCTTCTGATGTATAATGAAATATATGCATTGCAACATTTAACTGAGCTTTGGTTTTGTGTTACATCACTTCCAAAAACCAAGAAAATCCAAATTCCCATAAATAGAACAGGGATTAATTCATCATATTACTTCATAAGAGGAGGACTACGATATGAACACTTTCCCATCTTAGACTGGACTGCCAATATAAAAAAAATAATTTACATGTTACTGTTAACAAGGGTATTAATATGAACAGAACTTACCTACATGAATGGAATGTTTTACAGATGTTGCTTCCTCTGAATTATAAAACAACACTGGTCCCATTTTCCCCACATCTCAGTCCTCTTCTTTCATTTGTATTTGAAATTGAATGGAGGGCAACCATTAAAAAGAGGCAGCAGAGTGGAGAAAAAAAGGACAAGTAAAAACAGACAGAAGAATTCTTTATAATCTTGATAGAAGTGGGGAAAAATATACAGGAAGCCACAAAGATGCATTTCTCATTACTCCCTTACACCAATGTGACAAAATACACTGCATGGCACCGTTCTCCCCTTTCCTTCTCTTAAGAGGAGTGGAGCTTCACACTGTTCTGTATTCAGGGCAGAACATTAAGTTCCATTGGCTTCCAGGAATATAAAACAATACAAATTAAAACAAAAAGCTTTATGCCTGTTGACTACAGCCCAACATACTAAATGTATTCTCTGTGCAACTAGATGTTAGGTCTGTATTGACTTTAAGACTTGAAAGCAATACCTATTTTTCTGGAGAACGAAAACAAAAAAACTGTTTTTCCTCACAGCCCTGCAGCTCTTTTTTTTCCTCACAGTCCTACCTGTTCTTTTATGACATTTTTGAAGCTTTTGTATTACTCCCAGTATTTCTCATGTTCTACCTGCAATTTCCAACCCTCAGCATTTTTCCAACCTCCGCTGGCTTCCACATAAGCAACATTAAAAATATTGCTCTGATTAAATAATATTACTCTGAATAAGCTGATTTAATCTARTATCAGTTTTTCATCTAACACTAATTCACAAGTGAACTCAGATGTAAGATAGCAAACAGTTAAGTATAGTTTAACAGTAGTACATGCTCTAAGTACAGTACTAGCTGCCTTTAAGCCAACGCATAGAATTTTTCCCACCACTGGATGTGATATAGGTGTCTCTGGTTACCTACCTCAACTGTACTCATAGCCTGGGTGCAGAAGCTGTGAAATGCTGTCTAACGATCCAGAGTAAAAACCATAGTAAAAAGTCTGCACTGGTGATATAGCTCTCTGGCATAGAAATCAGAAGCACAGAGAGTCCAAGGGCTGGCAAATTCTACAGCATATTCTTTGTTTCATCTTTTCTCTGAAATTAATATATAACTATTTGCATACAGGAAAACAAAACAAGACAAAACAAAGGGGGCAAAGAACTAATCTTGATGGATTTCATTCACATCTTTTATGGTAYCCTAGAAGAAATTGCTCAGTTGTCTTGATTATCACAGTATCAGAATTATATAGAACAGAAAATTAAGTAAAATCTTCATTTTTTGAGAAGTCTGTAACTAAAATACAAATTAAATTATCTTAGTTTTCTTAAAAAAAAAAAAAACATATTACCTGTTAATTAAGCAGAAGAATTCAGCTTTGCATGGGTACGCCATTTCCTGAAATCTTTGGGCAGAAGATTTGCAAGGGCTTTTCTTCTGCCAATGTCCACAAACTTGATTTAGAAGAATGTGACTATAACCATGAAAGATGGAAGAAGAATATGAGAAGAGAGAATGAAAGATTAATAGCTAAGAGTCAGAGTTATGACCTCAACCAATAATGCAAATTCAAGCACTAAATTCATAGTCAGCCCTTCCCACTCTGAATGGCCATAGCTACCACTATGACTCTTCTGAGGAACATCAGATTGAATACCTACAAACARGAGACTTAAAAATAGAGTAAAAAAACCTTTCTGATTTAAGATGCTGATACCAGGGTGGTAGAAAGGGTGGAATTCAGTAATATTTTATTCTGGACAGTCACTTGAACTAAATCCACATTCAGGTTGTCTACTTCAAGCACAATGTTCAACTCATTTAAAGACTTTCTCACTTCAACAGTGGTGAGATCTAGTCTTAGCTCTAATATACAACACCAAACAGGAAAATCTTTTCTTCACTGAGATCAATGTAGGCTGTTAAATTTGGAAATTGCAGGAAAGAACAAGTGAGGAGGAAAAGAGGCTAAAAGCTCAAATACTAGCCATTAGTGAATGCATCACTATTTGGTACATTGCTCATGTGTCTATTCATTTCTCTTCCATAAAAGAAAAGAGTGACATAAGGCCTTTTTTCCATTAAGTTCCTACAGACAAGAAAATGGTACTTAATACACACCCACACATACATGTGTGTATATATATATATATATATATATATATATATATATATATACACACACACACACCCCTCTAACTCCATCTTGAAGTCTTCAAATATTTTGGGATAGTTATTCTGACTTATTTTGACTGACCATATTATTCCCTAACATTCTGCAGAATATTTAGAACAGTAGAATACATGGGATACCTTCTTTTTTTTTTTTTTTTTTTTTAAAAAAAGACATTTGTTAACATACTTAAGTGAGTTAACTTCATACACATGAAATTTAGACATTCCCCCCCTTAGAAGGGTAAATAGTAACAGATAGTGAAAGAAAGCTCCTGCAATATTCAAGGAATAAATTCACTTTGTAACAGAACTGTATTTCCTGGTGGTTTTAGTTAGTTTTAACAAGCCAAAAAAAAAAAAATCCCTAAAAAACAAAACACCCTACACCAAAGACTCATCTCTTAGAACTTTAAAAACAGTAATAAATATTCATCAAAATATTGCCTACCAGATAGCTTCTATCCATTAGTCACTTATCTAATTTGAAACACAGATTATGAAGTGATGATGAAAGCTGTATAACGCACGGCTGCATTTCCTCTGATGTGCTACAACATTCTTTGTAACAAAGGACCACACTTGACTCACYATACCCTTTCTGCTCCTTGGACATGCACTTTCTCAACCATCAAATTACAGCTGTCTGGATTCAGTYGATTTACCAAATGCAACAAACTAAAATCAAAGTACTGTATCTCTAGARAAGATGCTCATTTATTTGCAAACTTTGTTTTGTGTAGAAAAATTGGGTGCCACTAGGAAAGATAATTTCTTTTTTTTTAAAAAAAAAAAGAACATTTTTGATAGTTTTTGCTGCATTAAGCTCTGTTTGGCTTCAGAAAGCAGTACTTTAAAATAATCAAAATGGATTTTGTTCGTCAGTTTGATTCTAAAAAGCTTCCCTTGTTGAAGGGGTACTTCACCAAAAGGGTATTTCACACAGGCTGCCTCTCTAATCAGGTAACATCAGTAGCTAATGTACAACTGCCATTATGAGTACTCTGGCAAGAAACAAATTGGATACCACCAAAAAACTGCAACTTGCCTCCTCCTCAGAACAGGAGGGCCAAATGTCAGCTTGGATACGCTGCCCTGGGGAAGGGACACCTCAAGTGGGCTTGTTAGCAGCAGACTGTCAGAAACCGGGGAGCGAATGATGGGCCCCACAAGCACTACAAAGCAGGAGGGGAGCAGCATTTCTCTTCCAGGTTACTCCATATAAATTTTTCTTTCTCAGCTTCCTTGCACATTTTCAAATGCAAAACTGATGAAGCTGCATGTACTTGGTTACCTCTAACAATTTTTGTTAAAGAACTTCACTGACTATTTCAGTAGAGATAATTTTCTGTCTTATTCCTACCTAGTATTCTCTATTGCATGACTTGACTTTTTCCTTAGCATATCCCAGCCTCTACTCAGCAGGCTGACAGTATTCTTTACTGTCAACTCTCCCTGCTCTGACAGAACTTATTCTGTCTTGAATAAGGTATCATGATTTCTGAAACACATCTACATTCCTCAATGCATATGTTGTCAAATTCCTTTCCACAGCTTCATTTACTCATTCTTTTCCTATTTCAACACTACAAGCTGAACTGTTTTTCTCTTCTTTCTGATTTATTTTCCTTTCTCCCTTTTTCCCCTCAGTGTTTCCAGAGACCTTTTTAGCAGTGTTTCATTTTTGGTACCTGTAATAGCATTCCTGTCTATTTCTATTTTTGCTTTCTGCATGACACTTCTTGAATTTGACAGTAAAGTTGATCTGAGAAAAGTTTGTGTTGTACAGCTAAAGATAATGCTTGAACTAGATTTCTCTTCTGCTGTTCCCCAGAACATGGATATCTGTGTACAGTGATACTCAAAGACAGAGTGAATAGACTATTACCCATGTAATCATTTCAAACTGCAGTTCCCACAGGTATTTTTTTCAAATGAGGTGCCCTACTTTATAAAGGATTCCTATATTCATCCTTAACTATACTAGAACATCGTTGCTTATTTTTCTTCAGCATTTTGCCAATTCTTATGCAAGTATCTTTAAGACCAACTCATATAAYTGAAGATGGGGATTAGGTTTAGCTCAGTTGGTTAGAGCGTGGTGCTAATAATGCCAAGGACACGGGTWCAATCCCTGTATGGGCCACTTGTTTGAGAGTTGGACTAGAYGATCTTCCTTTCCAACCTTACCAATTCTATGATAATTCTATGCTTCCATTTGGCACAACCCAATACGAGCTCCAGGCAGCGTAAGGCTTCCATGCATGACTGACCTGGTGTACAACTGATTCTCAAGGCACCCATAACCAGGCACATAATCAACTAGGCACATCCGGTTACACTCAGAAATGACCAGTCTGAGGTGTCAATGGAAGTTAAAAACTTAATCTAGAGATCTTTGGATCTAGCATTTCCATTGACTCCAAAGAGCTTTGGCCAATTTATAAGGAAATCAGGATCACGTTGTGAAGATGATTATCCAYGTACTTTACTATTTGAGTACTCCAACATGACTAAAATACAGCTATAGCATATGTACACACATAAGACAGCAGGATTAGGATACTGATCAGGCTTAGCTTTATCCTTCTACTGAGTTCTCTCAGTAYGTTTTTGCTATACTTTCCTGTTGCATATGCATGTTGTATGGCATTTTTAACAGGTCTTGGAAYGTTCAGGACAAATGGAATTAGCAGTACTATTAGCAGCACTGTTGCAACCTACRAAACGTAAGCAATTCCTAAATACGTTTTTATTGTTTCTTTCATAGCATAGTATACATGTCTCTATAGTGCCACAGAAGTTGGCTTTACCCAGTCATAGAAGCTTTTTATAACTCCAAGTGGGAATAATCAGCAGATGAACACCTAGTTAATGTACAAACTGTAATGAAAGGTTTTAACAAAACAAGAGAATTGGTGAGAGTTTGGTCTACAAATTTCAGAGCGCCCGCACCTCCAGGAAAGGGCCTGTATTCGCATTCTCCTTGGAAACAACTTATATATTTTAATTATCACTCTAGTTAAGAGTATTTCAAATAAAAGCCATCCACTTTGTATTTTGCCTGATGATTATTTTTAAATGRATAAATATTTTTGTAGATTTTAAAACATCTGATTCATCTAAAAGTCACTATGCATTACAAAGTATTTGAGGCTTTCAGAGGCAGAAAAATAGTAGTAAGCAAACAAGTCTACTTTCATAAAGAGTTCTTTAAAGTGCATATAAATAAAAGTAAACACCAGCTATAACATGATGATATCACCATGTGATATAAGTTAAGAATGTCTTTAAAAGTAGAAAAAAAATATTTCCGTTCACCCTTCACCTATCCCTCTTTCAAAAAGGGTCTGATTTTCCATATGTAGTCCATAGATCTACAGCAATAAAGTTTTTTTTTTTTTTTTTAATAAGATATACTCAAACCTGGAACACCGTTATTCTCCAGATTAGCCACCTTCAAATATGCACAAATCATGCTCAATCTAATCATTTGTACCAATTTCTCAAACTTCCAAGTTCTAACAGATTGATTCAAAAAACAAAAACAAAACCACACACACTGGACTTTCCAAATGGAGTACAGAAAGACAATAGCTCTTTAGGGGGTCAGTCCCATTGCGCACCTTGTCCCTTGGGTATCACTAATATCATTCCCAATACAACTCTATGACCTTCACTATAGTGAAAAACATGGAGCAGTGCCAAGAACTGTTAACACACTGAAAGGAAAAGTTCTTCACCAACAGTAAAATAAGTTAGAAGGGTACTGCAATAAGAGAGAAGTATTTTTGTGGAGAAACTAGGAAAAAAGTACTTTTGGACTTCYGGACTTCTTTTTTGGTAGATAATTGTTTGCAAGAGACTAAACCTGATTACTTAGGGGATTGTTTCCAGTCCTTTGCTACATATGGGTATACAATACTTATTGAGTGATGAAATCTTCAAGGACATAACCAGTGTCTTTGTTAATTTTTATACAATAAGTGGCACAATAATGTGCTTTGGGTTTACTGTTACACAAATAGACAAATAGTGTAAAAATTCATAAATATATTGTTTTCTTTATAATTTTTGTTTAATATTAGAACACTATTCCCTTGCTATTCAAATAAATGRATGGCTCTTGTGAAAAATAGTGTAATTCATTTCTAAATGAATAAATATTCATTTAGAAATCAAAGTAAACTTTGGGTTCAGATTAGACTTTGCCTTTACAAAAGATGAAGAYCACACATTACCTAACATGAACACTTTACAATCAGATAGTTGATGAAAATGATAGAAAAGCCCCAAGTGTTTAAGTTTCATAAACCAACTAGGGAAAGAATCCTTAAATAAGTCATTAACAAACTTACAAAATACTAAAGAGATAACAACGAATTTTGTAAATAATTCCACCCTTTATCTCAAAGAATCATCATCCTATTGCATTGCTTTGAAAACAGGAATTTATATAACAGTAATATTAAAAGACCCATCACTAAGTAGTCATTAACAGATGGACCTATGGTGCAATTAATCTTTCAAAACATTTTGTCACATTTTGCCATTTCAYGTACTATACAATTTAGCAGAATATTCATCTTTTAAATAAATATATCACACTTAAGCTCCAGATAATTCTCTCATTAGTTCTGTTAATATTCTCAGTATCAAAGTAGGTCATTTATATATACATATACATATATATATATATATATACACACACACAAGTTTCAAATTGACATAAATCAACTGATTATGTTTTGCATCACATCTGCATTTCATTCATCAGTACTGCCACCAATAGCCACCCATTTTTGTATATGTCCTTCTATAACAACACTTGGTTGTTTACTGTTATGCAGCAGGGTATTTTCCATACACCACTACTCAAAGCARTAACACAATCTGTAACAGGTCAAAAAAGCTGGAATGTCAGTATTTTCTGGTGAAGCAATAGGGCACAAGGTGTACACTCATATGTTACAGGGATCATGAAGCAGCACAGACAAGATTTTAAAAAACACTGTAGTAACATCTCTTTCTATTGATTCTATTTTACATATAAATACCTTCAGTTGTTTGTTACAACCTATTATTCAAATGTATAAAGCTATTTCATCCAAATTCATACACATCTTCCTTTTCTACCTGACCGAGCTTCTGTGTGAAAGGTCTGAATACATGAAAATTAACCTAGGCTCCTAAGTGATTCATAAACAAAAGTTAAAGCTGGACATTTGCTATGTAAAAAAGTTTTTTTTTTTTTTTTTTTAAGGTAAAGGAAGCATCACAAGTGTGCAGTTGTTTTTAACAAATTTATTTTGTTCATGTCTTCATCAACTACTGTTACTGTTTAAAACATAAMTAAAAACTGTGTTTATTATCAGTGGTAAATACCTGTTTTTTGATGAACCATTATTCTTCAAAGTTGTTATAATAGGCAAACATTCATATATGCCATATCTTTCTGCCATGCAGAAGAGCTTTGCATTTGAACAAGTATGAAGAGTATTAACATGATTCACCTAAACAAAATTAAGCATCCATGCACAAATGAAAGTTAGGACAGTTTGAGTACTGTTTGGTTTACTTCAATGAGACTTCATTATTCAGAACTCAAAGAAAATATTCAGAGGCTTTCAAATTCTTCCGCAGTGTTACTTGCAAGAGGTGAACATTAGCGGCAATATATACTAATACCACTAGGAAGGGATGACAGTTTCCAAGAAGTTGACTTGTAGTCACTTTTCTTTAGTACAAATTTCAAATGCCAGAATATTAAAGTCTTTCTATTGGACCATGTACTTTCAGAAATACATATTTTTTTTTTTTTTTACACATATCACAGCACTGGTCTGCTAATGTAGTAATTTATTAGTAGTAATAGTATTTAGGATTGCATTCAAGAGCTATAGCATAGAATAAGCATATCTAAGCAAAATGAGCAAGGAAACTAGAAAGGAAAATGGAATATTAATAGTCATTTTTCATCAACATCTGAAATTAGGTAATTTTTAATATGCATGTCACAAAACATCACAAAGTGATGCTGAAAAATCATTAATAATAGCCAAGTCAAAACTACAGAAACAAARGAAGTTATTGATGAAAAGTCACTGAGTGACAGAAAGCTCTTCTGCAACATACATTGCAGAGATACACATGCACAGTTCCCCACTAGGCAGGAAACCCTGCACTAGGAGTAGCAATCAAAAAAATCCAGTTAGTAGTACTTCGATCCAAAATAAGAGAAAAACTGATTAATTCAATAACCTTGATGGCTAAAAAAAATAGCTTGTTTGCTTGCTTGAGAAATAAAGATTAAGAGCAAAGTGCATTTCATAAAACAAAACTATCTAAGTATTCTCTATAACAAAGATAGACCCAATATCTAGCTTCCTCCTCCCCCACTTCAAACAAACAAACAAACAAACAAACAAAACACAGAAAAACAAACAAAACAAAAAAACATTGCCTGGAGCCAGGCAACTGATGACTTCAGCAACTGATCTAGATCTTCATTAGTTATTTTCCCTAAAGTAGTTTTCACAATTCCTTCTTTAAAAAAAGATATTGGTCTATTTGACACTTGCTGCACAGGTCATTTCCATAATCATAGCAGAGCCTGATCACTGGCTCTTTGCGACACAGCAATAACGCCAGAGTCTTTAAGTTGCCTTAGGCAGCAATCTAGGGACATCAGCGTATATCGGGTGGCCTGGGCTCATTGCTACTGTGGTATGCAGTAATATCAGAAAAAAGCAAAGCAATAGGCAGTTACAAGAAMTTGTCTTCAGGGAGAGTTTTATTCCAACTTTCAACAGATACTAGCTTGTGCCCTGAAAGAGAATTACACTCCCTCTAAAATTCATAAATTTATTTTTTTTTTATAATTTTTGTTTAATATTAGAACACTATTCCCTTGCTATTCAAATAAATGGATGGCTCTTGTGAAAAAGCTAAGGTGTYAGTACTAGTGAACTAGTTGAGGGGCTTCTAGATTTATACTATAATAACATGATGATTGCACCTGAGTTTCCCCTACACTCTTTTAGAGCTCATTAAAATTTTCACAAGAAATTACACAGATAAGACTACAAGAGTGTCCAATTCCCACCAAAATGCTGAGAATGCAAAAGCAGACAATACTGGAAGCCCAATAGTATAACCAGTAATGAAACATTAGCAGTGCAGGATTACCCTGGGTAGTATTATGATAGCTGAGGAATGTAAACATGTCATTTCCTAATAAGAGCTGGAATTCTATTCAACAATCTACGCTGCTTCTCTTTGTTTTCTCTCTTCTTTTCTGCTACCCTSGCTAGTTTCCTTCATTACCTCACTCATGATTTTCTCCTTACGACCATTGATTGATGCATCCACGTAGTTTAACTGGATGGCTACATGGAACGTAAGGATATGCACAGACCTGGATATACAGGCATCTAGTTTGTAAGAATTCCTGGCTAACAACTAGTTAGCATAAATATCAAAGACAAGTGACAGGAAAGATAAACCACACCTGGATACACAAACTGCAACAAACAGAAGATAAAGACAATAAAGGCCACAACTCACAGGCCACCAGAAGACTTGCTCAGAGGTTTGTAACTGATAAGAGGGGAAAAAAATAGGTATTAGTGAGAACAGCAAACTTATTACAGGATATTTGAGGTAGTTTGTGAAGTTATGCAAATTACTACAGGATTTTTTTAGGGTATTGTGGGAATGCAAAATTTACTATGGGATGTTYACAGCAAGGGTCAAAGACAGGGAAAGGAGAAGTAGAGGTGGATTAGGAAGGAATGAGCATGGGAAAATGGAGAGGGGGGATKAAACATGTTGGTCACGCTTGAACATGCTCTCAGCATACTTATCTGGCCAAGCCCTGTCCCTGATCCCTGAAGTTTCTCCCAGTTGTTCAGCTCCACTCCTTGCTGTTTTTTTGACAACTTTCACTTTGTTCTCTWTGAGCACATGGGTATGTGAGATTTACTAGCAAATTTCAAAGTGGAGTAGCCAGCAAGTAGGAGCAGATCAGTATCTGGAAAGACCCAAGGCCAGAGCTGGAAACTGGATAAACAGGGACAGCATCTGGCTGCAATTGTGTTAAATATACATGCTAACCCAAAATTATTTTAAGTCTGTTCAATTATGAGAAAAGCTATAGGGCTGGAGTATCAAAATTGTTCATAGTTTTCATATTAAAGAGAGAATCTACTAAGCACAATGCTCAGTCGTCTTTAAAAAACCCCACAACACTGTGATATTACTACACAAACTTCAGATTTTACGGTGGCTATCAAGAGCTGCTGAACAGTCTGACACAAGAGAAAAATAACAGTATATTTTAAGGCAATGCATGTGCAACTTGTAGACTAAAATTGGAAATAAAATWATTACTCAACTTCTTATCAAACAGAAATAACTCTTCTCTTTCCCTGTCCCACACAAATAACTCTTAGTTTCATTATTTTCCACTAACCTGAGTTCATGCCAGCACTTTTTACAAGTTATTCTGCACATTACTGTATGACAATTCCAGTAGCCACTGTAAATTTCTAGTAACAGCATATATCAGTACCCTAAGAAAAAGGTAATTTTGAATTTCTGAGAATAATCCTCATTGAGGAGAGGACTTAAAAAATCATTTTGGTAGAAATGACTATAAAAAAAATAAATGATATTAGCAAGCACACTCACCTTGGAATCACTTAACATTTCCTGACACTACCATACAAGACAATTATTCTCTGGCTTMTACAGCAGAGTACACACAGCCCTTGGCTGTTCTGTGAGTTTCTCTTACACAAGTATAATTACTTCAGGGGGACTGAGTACATGGAACTAATTGATGTTTAACATTTAAGAGATGTAACACAATTTTATGCCTATGTAAAAGTGTCAGAAGTAATTCATAGGATTTCAAGAAATTTCACTGTTGGCAGAATCAATAGCTACATGTGGGAAATTATCCTAAATAAAGTGCCACATCTAATATAAAACTTACAGAAAAAGCAAACTTTGTGGGTGATATTGGTGTAGCTATGCAGTGACAGCCAAGATCCCTAACTAGGATGCAAGAAAAATAAAATCTAGATTTGAAGAACACACACATGTGTCTATATAAACAAACAAATCATTTTTGACCTTGTTCTTTTCAAGAAGGAAATTACTTTGAGTATCAACCTGTGAGCATATAAACAATGCTGGTTTTATGCCAACAAGAACAGAAGTGAACTTTTAGTTCATGATGTACATCACAATCTGGCATTTGTGAAGGAGTTCACAATGAAAAGAAGAATACAATTCAGATTTCCCAGTCCCCAAAATATATCTTTGAACTAAAGCACATCTCTTCCTTTTGGTGAGAAGGATCAGTTTGAAACCTTTCCAACACAAATCCTCCTTCCTATAAACATACCAACAAAGCATTCTCAAGGCATCGTGCTAGAAAGCATAATATCAGAACTAAGTTATTCTGAATTTTCATTTTGTGAGAAAATCCAGAATTTGTTTGGGGGCGCGGAATAAAAGGAGAAACAACAAGAGACACACTCTTTAAATAAGAAATTCTGAAAAGCTGTCACTTCTGGTAAGTTTGTGTATTTTTAGTCAAAATATCATGGCCTTCTATGAACTGACTTTATAGAAAATTAATACGCAGGCCTCTTTCTTAACTTGCTTCTAAGTGGCATTTCACATTGATTTATGCAAAAGAACTGTAGGACTGCCATTACAATTGAGCAAGTTCATTGGTCACGGTCTCACACCATGTGACTCCTGGCTAAATTACTTTTCCTACAATAAAYCCACATTTGATTAGCTGATAACCACAGGTAATATAAATGATCTCTACAGAGCTATTCTTGGTCACACAAGGAAGATAAAATACAAGTTTCATAAAGACAATGATAAAATTAAAAGATTTTTCTTTAATAGGTCTAAAAATAACACTTCTTAGAGAAATGCAGTAGGATGAAATATTCCATTTTGTCAAATTTTCAGGAAGTAAAACATCTAGTTTTCAAAGATATTTAAAAGAATTCTCAAAATAAACATTCCCTATAACACTTTATAGTTTTGCAACAGTTCATCTGATGGTAGTAAATCACTCCTGTTAAACTTGTGACCCTGGTTCTGTGGAACTGAACTTCTATCTCATGAAACTGGTAACATGCATCCTGCATATGACATTTGACTGGAAAATGCAATTTTTGCATCAGCTTGACAGGCATCAAGGACCTGGGAACCTAACAGATACACCAGCAGGAACCAAGAAAGCCCCTGGATTGCTGGTACTACTTTGAAATAGAATTGTTACCCTTTCCATCCATCTGCAAAGCCAGGTGCAAACTGTGCTCCAACAGACTGCCTTACCCTGTGTTCCAAATACACATGTACAAGAAAAAAAAAAAATCTAGTTGCAGCAAAGTTGAAGTTGCAGTTATAAATTTTGCTCATCTCCAAAGACAATCTTATCATTAACATGAAGTATCATCATATAAAACATTTAAAAGCATTTGTAATAAGAACACTTACATTGATTTCCATGAGGCTAAGATTCACCATAAGGGTTTAAATTTTTCAGGTTTGCTAATAGTCAGCCTTTACAAGCAGCCTTGCATAGTAATGCACAGATTTTTGTTGATGCCAGTGGTAATCATCACTGGCTTAGAGATAAGAACATCATGACTATTCCAATACTTAAAACCATATTGCAAGATTGGTTTCAGAGCTCAGACACTTTCAAGAACAAATTAAGTTGGACACAGCAAACAGAACATGGATAAAAAATAATATGGGACCTTTTGATCTGTTTTTATGCTCAGCCAAATTGTGTTTACACAAACAAACAACTTTGATGTATTATTTGTAAACACAAGATAAATTTACATTTGCATCAGTGTAGCACCGCTAATTTCAGCTTCACTAGACAGAAGGGTTTAAGTAGCAAATGAGACAGGAAACCAGAGGTTCCCATGCCTATTCACCATGATCTTTGAGATTGCAGGAAATGAATGAGGGAGGTAGTCACTCATTAAGCAGTGAAAATAAAAATAAATATTGAACAGCTGCATCATTAACTGCATGCAGTTACATCTGCATGCTAAATGAGGCAAGGATCCCATGGAAATAACACTATGTCATGTAATTAATAACTGCATTGTAATGTTTATGTACATGATAGCAGAGACAGTATGGCACAGGTAATTATATCTTCATTTCTTTTGAACTCTTCATTTATTTTCAGAAATGGTCCTATACAGATATTGTAGGAAGTGATACGTAAGAACGTAAAGATTAAACATTTAATTGTGCTGAAATTGGGGAAAAATAAACTACTTTAAGCAGCAAAGCTATCATCTAAGACAAAAATAACACAATTAAAAGCATCTTACTGTCTCATCTACCTTAGCACAGTTATTTCACATAAAGGACTTGTGAAAACAGACATTCCAAAGTGTTATTTATACATTATATTAACATGATTAAACTTCCTCATGAAGCAATTCATTAATTCATTTTAAGCAGCAGGTATCACATGTATTACACACACAATTAAAATTAATATATTATACTCAAAAATAAAATAGTCTATAGTTGTGAGTGATAAAACTAGGTCAGTTTAGAGAAGTCTTGTGAATAACTAACATTTTTATAGTTCTGTGATATCAGACCTGTGCTAACTGTTGCCCATGATAGCCATGTAAGAAAATTTCTTTTGCATTGAAATTCAATTTTCACTGTCTTTCGGTTCAAGTGTGAATTACTGTTCATTCATCTTCTATTATCTTGCCAAACATAACAAGGATTATCATGAGAATATCACTGATTGCTAGAATGCAATTTAGGCCAATAAATATGTATATGCCCTGAATAGTAAATGACTATCATGTTATTCCAGTAGCATTTGCAGACAAAGAAGGGCACAAAAAGAAAAAAACCCTGCCATGTGAATCACATTTCCATTTGCAAAACAACTGGGCAAATGCAGTAAGAGCAATAAGTAGTATATGATTACATGTGAACCCAGAAAGGAATCACTCTTCAGTTCAGCATGTACTTTGACTGCTATGGAAGATAAAGACAAGGAGGGGAAGAAGCAACAATGAATTCCAAGAAAGGAAAACAGAATGCAACCAATGTGGAATAAGATAAAAGGAAAAGAAACATACAGGAGATGGCTAGTGATAATCTAGTACATTTTCAGACTTAAATATCTTGAGCTTTTCRGATCTGGATTACAAAGTGATGAGAAACTTAAATAGTACCAAACAAGACTTATTTTACCACCTACAAACATGAAAGTTGGCCATGTTCTTTCCTTCATAGAGGAAAAACAGAGCCTACAAGCCATCACAGACCAATCATTTGCCCATAACCAGTGCTATAAATAGGATAACTTTCCTGATGCTATGTGCACTACTGTGGATTTTTACCTGGCTAAAAATTGGCATAACTACTGCAGAGTTCAGGAGCAGAAATGGCACATGTCTCACCATTTCATCATGGAAAGAAATCAGTGTTTTCTTAGCTTCAAAAATGACAAACATTAACCTTCATAGCTCTCCCTGGTTCTCTCCCTCCAGAAGTCAGATTCAAATTATCCAGAAGTATCTGCAACAAAAACATTGCTCCCTGGCAGACTCAGAGCAGGTACCAATTCAGGCAAAATTAATTTTAACTGTTGGATAGTCCATTCCTACTCCGTCCAACCAACTCAAAGACAGACATACATCTCACCCCACCCAGCGCAGGGGAAGTAGTCTGTCATCACAAATGGCTTTGAACTTTGCCTGTACCTGACTCATCCAAGGATAACACTAAATTATTTCCATTATTTTCACATTTTGAACTGATATGCAAAATATGTGTAGACTTTGATATGTCTGAGGAAATATGAAATGTGACACTTCACAAATCAACCTATATATTTTAATTTTTATATAAAGTTATAGTCCTTAGTAAAGGCATTTTACCCAAAGCTGGACTGATCACCATGGTGATATTACACATTCTCTTCCTTTTGCAGGGCAGGGGGGATGGAAAGGAAGAAGAAATCTAAAGCCTTAGTTACAAATGTTTTTGGTTCATCCTTTTCTTTTTCTGCTCTCCATCCAATGAAGTTATACGCATATACCAGGCTCATTGCTATTTTTCAAAATAAATATATAACTCCTGCAGTTACTGCAACGGGTGAGTAATACTTAGATGTTGTGGAAAGACTAGCTTTATTGCAAGACTCCAGGGAATAAGGACCACAGTTAATGCAGCCATCTCTTCCTGATGTGAGCTAGTTTTATAATTAATTTCTGAAGAGTCATAACTACTTTCTGAAAAACTTCATAATCTTAGAAACTGAGTTATGATGTACTAATATTGAAGAAATATTTTGAATAAAATCAGGAAGTATTGTTACTGCTACCTCCATCTGAAAGCAGCTTTAGGTAAACTGAGAGGAACTGTATAAAAAAAAATCTTGCTTAAATTAGTACCTGTCACATGAGAAAACCTTCTGATAGAGAGAAGCAAATATTTCATGCTGATTTTTTTTCTCCTCCTAGCTGGCATACCCTAGAAGGACGATTAAGAACAGTCAAACATTGTTATAAAGCTAAATGATTCAAAGAGGGGATTGGCAGAAATATTTGTCTTCAACCAAATGAATACTRAAAGATGTATTGTCCCGATCTGACTTGAGATCTCATCTTAATCAGATGACAACTTATGAATGCATTTTAGACAAGAAAAAAAAAAATAAATCACTGACACTGAAAATTCCTGGACTGAGTGATCCATGTTTTTAGGCTACATTTCTTGTTAGTGTAGAAGTGACTTAAACTGGTTTAAGACCTCAGGTCTAATTAGCTCCGTTCAATATACCTGAAAGACTACAAACGCATATTCAGAAAATAGGTCCAATGGTCCTAAATCAACCAACGTGAATAATCTGATCTGAAAGCAACAATTACTGCTAGGTGCTTCTGTGAAAAGCTGCTATCAACTGACATCATGACCCACTACAGCAAAAGTTAAAATTGTCAAAACACTGAAGTCTTGAATGGTTTCTCGGGAAGTGTGTTCCTTAATCCATCATTCAATGGAAAACAAATGTTACTCCTTGTAGGAATCAGATTTTTTTGTGTGACATTCACTGGTGTGGTGGGGGGAACAACACTAGGTTAACCTTCCATCTGATTCCCCCATTTGAGGTACCTCTGTTGTACTGAAAATTCAAATAGCTCTGACTTCAGTTTCTTTATGTGACTTCAGTCAATTCAATGTTATTAACAGGGCTACTTCACTAAGTGTTGTACAGCTGTATTTAGAAGTCTCTCTGCTTGCCATGTTTACACATACTAAATATTCTAAACCAAGATAAGAATAGTTTCAAGGAAATTGAGATAGGTACACTAATTTACATTATCCAGTGATGCATAATTTTTTTCCATGTAAAAATTCTATTTCATTTCATTTCTATATAAATATATACTATTATAGGATATGTATATAGATACTGCTGTATTTTATACAATATTGATAGGCTTTCTCCATGTTCTCGTTTTTATTCTTCCTCAGTAAGTATCAACAAAACATACTAAGATACTCTCATCTAGTCCTCAATTTCTGCACTCTAAAACATTATAAAGCGGGAAATCATTATAAGTAGACTTATTTATAACTGGAAACCCCTGACCTCTCACAGAGTTTCAGTGGATCTTATTACACACAGGTTTCTGGCACAGTTTGTTAAAAAAAAAAAAAAAGAAAAGAAAATCTTGTAAAATCTAACCTATAGCTAATGAAACTTGGTACAGCTGGGAATCTGGTTTGCTAGAGTAGTTGAAGATTACTTTCTTCATAACATGACACTTTCAAAGACTATTCCAGAATCAAAGAGATCTCTCGTACCAATACCTACCTTTACCTCTAACCCTTCTTTCTTGTTAGAACTTCACTATTCTATTTAATTTCTTCATTTAACTGAAAGAAATTTCTCATTGTACTGTAACTCTGGAATTTGTAGAGCGACTGACAACCTTCCATTCTTAATTTCCACTTTAAAAAAGTCAGAGATAAAGATGCATCATCCATCTTTTGCCAGTTTGATGACCTAGAAGTAATTAATTTCACAGACTATACCTTGGCAAGAAGTATTCCCATCACCAGAAAAGTGTCATCACAACTAACATTCAAACTTAGAGTGGTTAAGGTTTTAAAACAAGGCATGAAAGACAGCTTTTCCTCAAGTGTCAACAGCAGTCTGTCAATGTCAGCATTTTAGACATTCATAAAAATCAGTGAGGAAGTTGTGAGAAGTATTACTTTATCAAGTTTATTCTTCAAACACCCAATTCTAAAGCTCTCAGAAGAGCCGACTTGTATCAAACACCTTTTAAAATCTGAATCCACCCAACTCCCATATCTCCTAAAAATTTCTGGAACAGTCAAAAATAATTCCTTTTCTATACCTATCACCGATGTGAAATAAAACAAAAGTTGAAGTCAGTGYAGTGCCAGATACCAAAATAATGGACACATGCTACACGAGTCCAAAGCTGCAGTTAGCTGTTTAATCATCCTGAATTTCTAAAAATAAGGGTGAAGGCAGCTTTATGTGSAAGACAAGATAACAAAAGGGGAAATGAGAGGGGAAAAAAATGAAGATGGAAGTAATAAAATCAATAAAGAGGTCCATATGAAAAAGTTTGAGTTMCCAAGCCTAGAGTTGCCTTCAGTATTTGGAAGCAAATCTTTAAAGTGGCTTGAAATAGAGTTCCTCATTTGTACATTGTAACAGCATTCTAATAAACTGTAAATCCTTCCACAAAAGAATGTTTAAGCTTTTCATGCCCGGCCCTGTTCTACAGAAATATTAAAAAAAAAAAAAAAAAACAGCATTCTAATAAACTGTAAATCCTTCCACAAAAGAATGTTTAAGCTTTTCATGCCCGGCCCTGTTCTACAGAAATATTAAAAAAAAAAAAAAAAAAAAAAAAAAAAAAAAAAAAAAAAAAAAAAAGGGCATTAATTACTTCTTGTCTTTTCTTTTTTTTTAACCAGAAGCCAAGCCAAATCTTTTCATAAAGAAAGAGACCTAATATACAAATATATTTATATTCCTAAATTTCTATTAGACGCATGATAGCTTGCCTGCAATGTAGTTACCTCCTCAAGTCATTTACTACACATACTGGGTACTCGCTATGCMTGAACTCTTTATCTCTTTCTTTACCTACCTTTCTTAATTCATTCTTGATTCTTAAGAAGAATCACATAAAATTATAATCTCAGTCAATCTGCCCTTTGCACCTAAAAGTGTTTTACCACTAAAGCAGCTGACCAAACAATAAGTATCAACATACACAACTGTGCTTTGTATTTTCCACTCCTTTCATTCCGTAGCACGATACTCTTGCCCACCTATAATAGTCTATAAAACTATAAAAGGAAAGCATAAGACCAAGTCTTATCCATCAGCTTGTGTTTTGATACAGGTTATTTGTGAATACTAGCACATCAGAAGGCAATGGTAGAAAGGTTTATTCATTGTCACRTTAGTAACATTTTTGCTTATATAAAATATGCAGGAAGGCTCTTCACCTTCCATCACTCGTATTAGTGTTTCTACTCTAAACTGTTTTTATTACACAAATTAAAACATTACATATGGTCCAATATTTAAGAATGGAAAGCTTATAGAACAGGAACTGATCAAAATTCTGACATAGCTGTCTGAATTTGTTCTGCAATTTTGAGGCCATTTGAACACATTTGACTAGGCAAAGAAAAGAACAGACGTAGAGTAGTATTTATAAAAGCAAAGGAAGAAAGAACAGAAAAAAAATTCAGTCTGTTCTCCATCAGTGATAACTGCTGCATCATCCTATGTTTCAACTACTAAGAACTGAAATCAAGTCAGATGTATTCCTATGGAACAATATTGATGTTGCTGATATTTAGCAAATTAACTTGGTTTAAAGATATATTTGACAGATTAGTTATCACTAACGATCCTCCAACAGGGGCTTAGTGTTGTGATTTTACTTTAACTTCTGCAGCACATGAATATCTTTCAGATACATGCTTCTGATTTAAGTATTGATGGCTTTTCTCTGTCTAGTTTTGAACTTAGAACTTCAAATAAAACAGTAACAGATGTCAACATCTTCACAGTAGGTCAGTGAAGACTCTACAGAAAAAGTAAGCTGATTAAAAAAATAAGACTATTAAGAAAGAATACTATGACTTCCAAGTCTCTTGAAATGCATTAACACACACACAGGAAATAAGGAATTGCCAAAAAGGATATTTCATAGAAAACCATCTTAATCCAGCTGAAACACAGGTCCCTCAGCTTTTGCGAGCAATTTAGTCTAGTAGATTTTTATAAGTAATGTTACATAAAGTATTAAAACCTATAGRGCTACTTCTACAAGTTGCTGCAGTCTATCTTTTAAATCTACTTTAAATCCACATTTGAGTGCCATTTGACCTTTGGGGGGGGGGCAGCTTTAGAATGCCACATTTTAGTCACTTGATCCATTGCCTTGAAGCAGCATAATATCCCGATTAAGCCTCATATCTCTTTAAATGCCAAGGTACTGGAACACTAGCCTTCCACTAGGCCAGAAACTACAAAGTTCTGAAAGAAAAGCAGTGAGGAGTGAGAGAAATAATTCAAAGAGTAAAAACCACTAGATAAAATTTAAAATTTAACTTCCTGCTTGCTTACTCATTTCTTGACTTCAGAATGCCTTGTGGTTCAGTCTTATCACCAACACCAACTGTTCTAGTTATAGAAGTTACAATATGCCACAGATTAGGTAGGATTAAAAGTTACCTAGAAGTATTATGTAACTCAATTTGTGCACTTCTGTTTCAGCTTTTAACATATTTACTACACACCTGTAGTGATTCTTAATGCAAGCCAAAGCCATCAATAGACAAAAATGAAATACTGTAACTGGCTATGTATTTAGATGATGCAGAATAAAAAGTCATTTTTAACCGTTACAGTAAAAACCAGCATGCTTAGCATGCAGAGATAGAGTGCTCACTCCAATGTGAAGAGCAAATAAAGAACAGTGGATTGGTAAAACGCACAAGATTTTTCTAATGACTGAGCACACATTCCAAAGACATGACAACATAACTGTACTTAATGGTGATATTCTGTAAATATTTGTCAGCTACAACTGGGGATCACAAAACACGGTACTGGCTCAAACAACTGTTCATTTCTGTGGGCACTTGCAGAATTCACGTTCTAGCAGRAGCACTGACTCTTTGTAGAAAGGTTATTGCAGCAAGAACAAGAGAAACAACAGTTCACATCACTGGAAAAGTTAGAATCTTCTTTATGAAGATGACTGACATGCAAATRCTTCTCTCACCAAAAACGCACATTTAATTTTCTGTTTTCTTAACAGTCACAACTAAAGCCACCTTATAGTTTGCAGAGATATGAGTGATTATATAAATTGTGCATGCAGATAAGCTGTAAATCCCAGATCATTAGCATGTTCACAGTTTAAGAAACAAGCTGTTTAAGATACAAGCTACTTTTGTTAGTTATCATTAAGGCAACCCTTGAACAGAACAATATGCAGCTCTTCTAGGGACGTAAAAATAATTTCCATTGCACTACTGAAATCTGAAACATGTAAATCTTGTGTTTTTTTTTTTTTTTTAATGATTTAGGCATGTTAATAGGAACACGCTGCAATTTGTATGATGAAATAAGTTCTATAGACTTTCTAAAGTTACTGTAGCAGACAAAGCTGTAATGGACAAGCTGCTTCATTCACTTACACAGCCTTTGCTCCAGACTTACTAGCCATCAACGAACAAAATTACTAGGCTGTTACACTAATCTATTCAATAGAAATAAGTCAAAGTCAGGTCCAGAAATTACATCCATGCCATTACAGGGAATTGACAAGAAAAAACTCTGGCTCCTATGAACTTCTCTCCAGTCCATGTTGCCATGAAAGTGGTCAAGTATCAACCATACAAAAAGTCTCCAGTAATGCCTAAGATGTAGCTGGAGCTACAGGTCATGCAAGGAGTTTTAGTCCTAGCTTGTAGAAAAAGTGTTTGGAAAGCAATTGGCTTAATCTTACTCTCTTCTACCTTCAAGAAAGTTAAGGCACTGAAGATGATTTCCATTCCCTATGAAATGAATCTCAAAATCTGTCAGCCATCTGGGCCATGTTGGATAGATCTGTCCATGTGGACAGGTACTGTTGCCAACAGACAACAGAGCAACCAGGGGACACGTACAACTCACTGATGCAGTAAGTATAAACTTTCCAATTCCTTACCACAAATACACAGTTCGTAGTTATGAAATACTAGAAGTTTACCCGTTTTGAAGCGCAAATTAAAACAAGCAACCCGTTTACTGCAATGCTCAGCCTCAGAAAATTGGTAATGTTACACTTTAGGAATACAATCTGCTGCTTCAAAGCTATTCCTTCCAGCATACTGTATGTGCTCYAAAACAGTATACAGATTAAAAGATAGACCAAAAATTCTAAGACATGAATATAGGCAGGATATAGTTCTTTCTAAATATGTTAACTACAAAAAAAAAAGCCATAAAACTCTTGTTTAATACTAAATAGGTTACAAGAATGTTATGTAAGATTTATGCAGAGGGATTTTAATGATAGTAAAATTATCTCTAATTAGGATGAAATTATTATTTTCTGCAGCTATGTTCTATTTAGTATCAAAATCTATGTTTAAGTAAACTCCAGGGTAATCTATGATGCTACTGACACAGCACTGGAATGACCTATTGAAACTTTTTATACTTCATGATCTCACCTGGAACTACACTTCACTCTTTCAGTTTTTCTAACATGGTACTTGAGAACCTACAACCCTCTTCAGTCAATTGTTGGGAGGAAAGTTTAAACTGACAGACCAACTTTGAATTCATGTTGTGCTTTAGGGTTTGAAGTTAAGCTTAAGCATGAAAAGCAACTCAAACAGTCAAACCACTTACCTATAATTATGTTTCCATGTTGAAAAGTGCCATATTATACTTCAGTGAATTGAATTCCATTATAGCGCTAGACACAATTTATCCTAAAGGATGACAATCCGAATACAGTTCCAACAGGAGAGTGCCTGAAAGCGTCTATCAAGTACACTTGGCTTGCATATAGCTTCCAGCAGATTCACAGGTTTTTCAAAATATGCTGATCTTTTATCTACCAAGGGATTACAACTAGCCAAGTCTACAATTGGAAGAAATTCTTTCTACCTACATCACACAGTAGTCAGAACCTGGCAGAATAGAACAGCTTCTCTTCTCGCTAGAAAATGCCAGCATTCGTCACTGGAAATTCAACTCTAACCAGAGAGCTCTCAGTTTAGATTCTTCAAATTCTTAAGGCATCTCAAAACACTGGAGAAATAATTGTGGTAATTACTGCTCCCTTCCCCCCGCCCGCCCCACCAGAAAACAAGAAAAAGCCTTCTCTAAAGCTTTTTTCTGAGAAAAGGCCACCTCTTGCCCCCTGTATCTTCTGCATTTGAGCTACTCCTTACCTTCAGTTTGGGGATTAAAAAAAGCTAAGTCAAAGATTACAACCTTTTAACAACCAGAATGGCTATTAGTAGCTCACCTGTATGTTTTCTAATACATGCTTTCAGTAAATTATTGGTTTTTACGTTGCACAGAGCTACAACTTAAAATAAGAGATCTTAAATGTGAATAACAGTTATTTAAAGAATAATTCTCAGTGTAGGAGCACAGGAATAAATAAATGGCTTTTAGGGACTATTAAATGTCGAAGCGAAACTGAAGTGTTTCATAACTTCAAAAGCTTTCTACCATAAGCATACTCAACACCATGATCATTACTACTATTATAAACACCTTTCAATGACATTGTATTCACCCCTTATAATTTCCATTTCATTATCCATGAAGGATGCTGGTTAAGAAAAAGCTGCATTTATTATTTATGGATATTTCACTGGTAGGTGAGGGCAAGAGAACAGTGTGATTGTTTTCTCTGAATTTATACTCGTGTATTATGCAGTAAGTAAATGGAAAATGATACTTACCATGTTTTAGTAAGGTTTTAAATGTAGTAAGTCTCCAGTTTTATAACAACTGAATTTCAATATAAAGCTTAGAAAAAAAGATTCGATCTCAGTAACAATCTGTTTGCAATATTTAATGAAAGCTGGAACCTGAAAATAATGAGTTCAATTAGTCTAAGTGGATATTTAATAGCTTACCACATTAGATAGAAGTTGTTCTTACGTGGTATATACATCCCTTGTGATCTCCGTAACTGACCCAAGTGTGGCTCCCTAATATTGYAGCTGTCTTCGCCATTTCAAAGTCTTTTTGCAATTCAAGCAATTCAGAGAGCTGTTTTGCACTCAACTTACAGAAGACTAGATAACATGCAAACCAAGAAAAAAAGTTTCCCACAGGAACAATTTGAGTCAAAGACTGAAGAAAATCTATTTCATTGATGCAAGTTACATATAGTCCTAAGATCATAATTTAAAATCATAGTATGAAGTAGACAAGACAAACATTTTTGGAACCAGGAGTACAACAGGTTGTCTAATAGGAACATTTTCTTGCCTGGTACTTTACTTCTGATACTCCTGCATCCAGAGCCCCTTATCATTAATTTTTTCATCAGAAGCCACTTTCCAATGTTCAGAAATTGAAATTAAATATGGAATTCTTACATGTATTTATTCATTATAATTTAATTAAGAAACAGTTTAAGAAAAAGTTTTTCTGTTTAAAAATCGGTATTTCAAGATAAAGATTATCTTTGTCTTTTGAGAACACTGAGCCTATTTTTTCCATGTTTTAGAGCAACAAAAAGGTAAGCCATCAATTTGAATTATCTGGTTGTTTTCACTCTACAATGAGCAAGCTAAAGGCTTATTTTGGAAAACAGTACAGGCTCGGCCACAACTAGTATTTAGTAATTTAAGTAATACGAGACTGGTTTTATCATTTTTATCATGAAAACATGTCTGTGCTTTACACATGCGTTGCAGTCCTTGAACAAAATCCCCAAACAATTTCAGTAACTTTGGATTCTGAAATTTCTTCCTGCATGGTTCTATTAAATTCTGACTTTCAGAAAAGACTTTGGCTCCTAAGCACCTATACTATTAAAACTTTTACTGTTTGCTCGTTTAGGCATTACAGATTGAGCAGTTCTATAAGCACTCCTAAGATTATACCTTTTATTTGCAGATTCATATATCTTCTGCAATTTTAAACTACCAGAGGGTGCAAATTTGCAAGCATCTTATTCAAAAAACTCTATATTTTGAATGTTTATGTCAAAAGGTATCTATCATAAGATTTTTTTCCCAAAAATACAATTTACACTTAAACTAGGCTTACAAAAATAATCAAAGAAGATAAACAAGGCTAGGTACTCAGTAGCAAATGTATTTAACTTTAAAAAAAAAAGCAATAAACAGTTATTTGGGCAACTTATTCTGGCCTGCCATGTTTATTCTCAGCTTCCCACCATACTTATTTTTGCAACTTAAACTACTCTAGAAGACCTAAAACATAGCAGAAACACACTTTACTGGTTTTTAATAGTTTGATAAGAAAACACTTATTTCTAGTATGCCTACATAATCTCTCCAATATATAGGGAGAGCTGCATCCACTGAATGCTTAGATGCTTGCTTGCTTGCAGGAAGTTTCTTTATCATTACAGTCAGCCACACAAGCTCAAGAAGCTATTCTGGCTTAGATCAAATTCAGCTCTAATTTCATGACAAATTGACTATTTTTCTCCTCTGCTTTATCTGATAACATTGTATGACTCCCTGTTTAGTACTGGTTCTCTAAAGCTTCTGCTGTGGCAGATAGGAAGAGCACATGTGAAAAAAGGATTTTTCTCCCCAGCTAAACCAATGATAAGATGTACTTGACTTTCCCCAAAATCTTTACAAAGTAGCAGATAGTTTTGGTGACTTAGTTGCTAGGTCTTCTCTTTTCTTTCTCATAAGGTCCTTCATTTGGGTCAAATTCTGGAAGAAGTTACAATGGGGTAAAACTCTTCACCACACTTACAATCATCACAGATTCTTTTTATCCAAAGCAAATATAAGTAAGCAAGATTTACAATGCTCTACAGTAATGAACACAAAGACTATTATAATAGTCAACTTCTTAGAACACTAATGCATTGAGCAGTTTGACTCCTTTCAGTCATACTCTCTGCCTTGCTGTGGGTTGCTGAGAACATTCTCACTTAAAATGGAAGTGTTGTCAAAGAAGGATAAAGGAGAATACTGACTCCCGGGGGAAAAAGTCCAAAACCCAAATATTTAAGATTCTGGCTTAAATATATTTTTAGCATTGAGGTTACTGGTAAAGACAAATACTAACACTGACAGCTAAAAAAAATCTGTATCAAGTCCAGACAAGTACAAACTCTTGTTTAAAGCATTTCATAACTCTAATAGAAGTTCAAAATTCCTACATGCACAGGTTTCCCTTCAGTGATCCAGAAAAATCCAGATTTACCTTTCAAATATCTGACAAAATCCTATGATGATTTCACCTCTAAATCTTAGTGACAGAACCAAAATAAGAATGTGTTTTCTTTGAAAGAGGAAATTTTGACATAAGCAAAGCATTTCGGATACGTAAGGGACACTGACCAATCTTTAAAAAAAAAAAATCAAGACAAATTACTGATGAAACATTAAAAAAACACATTTTGAAATTAATCTGGAAGAACAGCATTAAGAAAGCCAAAACTAAACAGTATACTCAGTCAGAACAATTGTTTATTGCATAAAACRTAAGTTACAGAAAACAGCAGTGGTTGCAAAGCATCTAAATTAGTTCAAGAAAAATCTAGATGTATATCCGGAGGGAATGATTGAAGGATATAGTAAAAAAGCTGAGAAAAGGACTGATATCAGCAACAATAATACAAATAGCAGCATGCTCTGTAGATAAGATCATCCTCCTAAAACTTCTGGTATTATCTGGCACAGCACAGTTATGCTGTACTTTAACTGCAATCTGGAAACTTACCAAAAAGGTTGTGCGAGACGTATGTATTGAATTTCTGTTACGCTAGTGTAACAGTGAAAACCTGTCCCTCTCTTCACATTATAGTATATTTTAAAGAATTCTTCTCCTCTGAAGACTGCAGTGAGTAGCATTATTTTTCCTTGTTAGCACACACTTAGTATGTGGAACAATGTGAAATGTCTTGGGCACATACCACCTCCTTARGGGTTACTTGCATGGTTACCTGCCATGCCACTGTCCCCACAATGTCTCGTTGTATGCGTTTCATGCCTTCAGTGTCTGTCCAGAACTGGTGACTATTCAGACACTGAAGCTGGCAGAAAGAACACACAAGCAGAGCAGCTAGAGTTTTGGTCTAGCTGTCAGGTCAGTCTCTCATCTCTCTACGTCATACATTACTTCATGTGAATTCCAGACCATAGTTTATGGATTTTGCTTTCTGCAAAAACTCAGCAGTAAATACGTAGATGCAGAAGGAAGAGTAGAAAGACTCAGAGAAAGAGTAAAAGCATCATTAAATTGCTCTAGAAATACAGGAAAAAAAAAAACAGTGAATGGCTGGACCACGCAGCCAATAGACACACGGTTCAAACAACACAAATTGAAATTACTAACTGCAAGTAGTCTAATGTAGTTCATGTTCAACAGCCAAAGCTGAAAGTGTTTCTATAGCTGCTCTCAGACTTAAGTTAAGGCAGAAGATACTGCCTCATAAGTTTAAATAGGTTCCTACTCTTGAAGATTCGTACTCTGCCTAGGCTGGTCTCTAGTTCTGTASGGTCTGGCTACCAGTTTTGCAGCAGCATAACATACACAGCACGCTTCCCAGTCAAGTCTTCCACTTTCAATTACCTTCTGCAGTATCATCAGCAAAGTTAATTATCGTGGTTCTCTAAAATTTGCAATGCAACATATTCTTTTCCTTTGCTTTTGTTCAAACAGGGACAGTAGTGCAGCCCTGAGAGAAGTGCTGACACAATGTCAATTGAATAGATACCTTGAGAAAGGGATCTAGCTGTGCAGACTCGTTACAGGCTGACAAACTTTTCATTTGCTCCTTTGATTAGTTACTGCAATGTCTATCAAATTATGTGCAAGCAGAAGTTTTTCCCACTTGTATTRCTCTGATGTATTTCCTTTACAACACAGCAGTCCCCAAACTCATTGCACTTGCACAGGTTGCTCATTGCTTAGTTTGTTGATAYTCGCTTATCTCACCTCTAGCCAAGTTTACCAAGTCAGGTAGAGTATGCCCTATACAATGACAAAATACAGGAATGCCCTTCAAACCTTAGGCACTACAGAGGTTGAGAAAAAACAAAACCCCCAAGCTTTTAAAGTTTATTTCAGAGTATCTCACCATTCATTTCTTAAAAGCAGTCACGATCAGAGCACACAGTTCAAGTCCTCAATTAGAAAGAGAAAAAATAATCCACAGACATAATAAAAAGGCACAGAATCTCATCAGGAAGGTGCTTCCCTCCTGAGTGTTAATAAAAAGCATCTGTTGCATGAGATTAAAAGAGCAACTGTCATTTCAGTAGGAAAATCCTGTATTCCTATAATGGAAAATGTACAAAAACATACAGTATTTTTTCCAAAATGCCTGAAATATTCATCTTGATAAAAACAGCAGGAGAAGGAAAAAAGGATAGATTTCTCCAAGTCTCCACAGATATCTTCTTTTAATTCTTCACATAAGCATTTTGGAAAGCTTGGTATGGGTAAACATAAGACAGTTTTATATTTAACTACAAGAGAAAGAATCTTAAAAAATGGTAATGAAGTGCACAGATGTTTTATTTATGGCAGGAATACACCTGAGGTTCAAACACTACTTATATTACCAGAACGGCAGCTTCAGTTACAGTCACTATTAACAGCTACACACGAGAACAACCTTATTAAATGAGGTCCAGGGTTTTTGCTTTGTACCATGGAAACCACAAAGTAATAGCATCTTAGTGGGATTCTAATCCACAGATTCCTTCAAGTCCAGTGGCCTCCAGATCAGTATTGAACAAGATCTATCAGAGCTGTTATACTGTATGCTAGACAGTTCTATATCCTCCTAATAAAAAAAGGCAAGATATAAATGCACTTGACTCTTGTGTACACAGCTCAGTTTTTTCTTCCGGCCCGGGATCAAACTTCTATAAGTAAATAGAATTAAATATTAACTATTTTCACCAAGAAAAAATGCTTTTGTTCAGATTAAAAAGACAAGTGTGGGTTTATTCATGCTCCGTCTGTTGTTCTATTCTCTCCAATGGCAACTTCAAAGCAGTTTAGCATTATCAAGTGCTTGCGAAGGAATGGCAGCACAACAGTCCTCCTTCAGAAGGGGGCAGGGGGAAGAACAGAGCAGAAGAGTTCCGAAATGAAAGAACTTCTCAGTCACTCTGGCTGTTTAATCCACCATTTAATTGTATGTGTACTTATTTCTATTGATTTTTTTTTTTTTTTAAAGACTGATGGAGAGAACATGCAGCCTTCTTAACACAAGAACAATTACAGCAGGAGCCAATATCCTTTTCTGAATGAACAATGCTATTCATAAATGATGAAAATTTCAAAGGCTTGTTTCCTGCTGCTAATTTTGCTAGTGAGCTGAATTAGTGAGGCACTGCTGGGAACAGCAGGAGATCTTTATGACACTTTTGCAGAAAAGGAAAGATCTGATGCCTAGCACTAATCACTAAAAAGCAGTTATTGTAGGTGTCAAAAAAAAATCTGAAATAAGATTCTTTACCTCCCAGCCTTCCTTCAACCTCCATCCCTCCTTAACAATTTAGCTCCAGGTTTTTTAAAAGTCAGTTTAAAACAGTCTTGCAAATTTAGACGTTCCCTCTAAAATTACATTGCACAAAACTCAATTAGACAAGCAGATTTCTGCCTCCCTTACCCTCATCTTCACTCTGACCGTCAAGCCATCTCAGTCTTCTCTTTTTTAGTTTCTTGAATCTGTGTGATTATAAGCATTAACCAGTAAATCTGAGGATTTCAGTCCACTATAGGAAGATGTTTAATCTTGCTTGACACTTTAAACACTCATCCAGGAGCTGTTAAGGAGCTTAGTTCAGAACTGCATTTCACAGCTTTTCTGAAACATTTTGAAAAATGCCCTAATTTTCCACCTTACACTTTCTTCACATTCAGATTTAAATTCAGATTTGTTGTATAAATACATGAACCGCTTTTGTTACCATTATGCTTTAAAACCATATAACATAAAGTTTTTGTTGAGCAGTGAAGCTGGCATAAGACTTTCCTGTCCTGGTCACTTGCTCCTGCCTCTACAGTTGTGCTAATACAGACATGTGGGACCATGCTATTAACAAAGTCAGCAGAAAATCCAGAAAAAAAAAAAAAAAAAAAAAAACACTCCCCAAAAGAACTGGTTTGTCTGGCTTTCTTTTTCTTAACTCAGCATCAATGATATTTTAAAGTGGTGTTCCAAACATTTGATTCAGTACAAATGAAGGAATAGGGAAAACAATCAGATACTGGTAGACCTATGCTGGTTTTACCCTCAAAGAAACATGACATGGAGTATACCTTAACAGATGTGTTCTTTTAGTAGGATAAAACTTCAACTCATTAACGTGTATTGATATACCCACAGCAGTGGTATACAGTACTTTTTTCTTAAGCAAAAAATAACTCCATATCATAAAGTTACCAGGAACCA
>NW_028186512.1:5726878-5754511 GCF_003343005.1 Rhea americana | reverse complement strand
GACAGACTCTTTAGGGCAGTAAGACTCCCCACCACTGGAGAGATACCTGCCAAAGGCAACTGAGACAGCAGATGTCACAGTTAAGCCCAAGAGGAGTGTTGTGACCTGACTAGCATCCAAAGCCACATGCAGGACTGAACAGCAGACTGCTCTGCTCTGAAGCCATCCAATACTTCTACTGTCATTGCCTCACTTCAGTCCTGGAGTACCTGCAGTACAAGATGTCTCACCCTCCTTACTACATGAGGGGAAAAAATGACAAATCAAAAACCAGCATTTCTTTCAGTCATGAGCAACCCTATGAGATAGGTCATGTATACAAAGCTTTCTTCATGCCAGTCGTGCATCCTGAGTTTAACAGCTATCTAGGTGGAAAGCTTGCCAAGATTACCTCAGTAACAGATGTTTTTAGATCTGCAGCTGTGAAAACTCTGCCTACAGTCTTCCTTCAGTTTGAGTTAGTCAGTGATGTCCGCACTTCTTAAGCTATTTTCAGTGGCTTATAGACTGACAAGCAAATCTGAATGCTGACTCAGTCCTATATTCATCTGATTACTTCTGACGGGAAAATTCATGATGCAATTGTACTACTTTGTAGCTCTTTCCCTCCTAAAYACACCAAAGCTTTAAACTCTGTAGCCTACTCAATCCATTGCCACAAACAGCTGCCGATTCTTTGCGATTACATCCCCACCCAGGTTAGTACGCTGAATCAGCTCAGAGCTCTAGTCAACGTCAGATGTGAGGCTAGAGAAACAGGGAGAGCACCCAGCATACCAGGAAGCAAGCCCCTACACCAGCTCCAGCCTAGCTTCCTCCRCAGTTACATTTTTCTGATCCCTTTCCTGCAAAGAAGGGCAGTGAACTGCAACTGGAAATGGCACAGCTGTGGATCTAGATTTTAAGTACTTGTTTTCAAGACAAGGCAAACAAAAAGGTGGAGGCCACACRTCTATAGGAGAACAGCAATGAGGTAATAAATCTCATTTCAGGGCTCCTAAGCAGTGCTAGATGAGTCACTCGTCCAGTGACTCATCCGAGTCCATCTGAAAACTTAAGTCTCTTCAAAAATTTTTTGATGGCTTACCTCTATACCACTGACATTTTGGCGGATCAAGTAGCATCTGTCCTCCCACATAAGACAAACTAGGCATAAATACAGTATCATGGGCTTTGACTAAAATCAACAGAGGTGTGACTGGTTTGTATCAGAGATGGGACTGCAAAATTGCACTACTAAAYATAAGCAAAAGAATTATACGTATCTGAAGCCACTAAATTGAGGTCAGTCTGTCAGAAGCACCTGCGGTTACCCCAATCATTGACAAACCTATGTTTCAGCAGAAAGAACAGAGGATAGGAAATAAGTAATCCAGTACCCTACAACATGTACTGCATACACGCATCTGACAGGCAGCAAGCTTGTACAACATGGCATCATTCACATTCAATATCTTCTCTAGCTTAAAAGGGTTCCAAATATTTGTTATTAACCCTGGATTTTAAAGTCTACCTTCTTCCTGTCTTTTCTAGCTCACAGYTGGCTCAGAAGTGGGTTAGCTTTCTTTCAAGTGTTATTTTTTCCTAGACATTAGTGACATTTSTTAGACATTAGAATGGCATTGCCATTCTGTCAAACAAACAATTAAGGGAAAGGGACATCATGGCCTATGCACTGAATTCAGGCACGCTTAAATACATTATTTGTGTCATCTGACTATTAAAGCTAACATATTGCACAGAACACCTATCAGCAAACCACTCACAGTATTGACTTACACTCAGCTTTCGCTTAATTGACATTTGATTTTTGACTTTGAAACAATGAGGGCTAGAAACATATCTTAAGAGATTCTGCAGTTCTYAGGTAACTTCCTCAAAGAAAAAGAATTTCATGAAGAAAAAAGAATACACAAGATATGTGAAATCATACAAGAGGGGATCATGCRTCTTCGCCCCCTTTATGATACCTCATTCACACTTTGATCCTGACAGCAGGAAGACAATTCAGGGTCTCCGTGTTYATGAGGACCAAAGAAAATCTGTATTCTTCATATGAAAGGCTGTATTTTCTTTCAGTTATTTCTACATTTGTGCTAATTAGCTCTTTGTCTTATTTTTTATTTCAAAATATTGGTTCTCAGCTTTCAGAGTGTTTCCTTGTTCTTCTCTAATATATTTTCACAAGCATATTTTCACATACTCTGCACACAACAAAATAAAAAGGGATATCACCATGTTAAGATCATAATTAATTTAGCTGTTCCCTTATAGCATAGGAATGTTATTTTGCTACCTTTAAATGTTTGCACTTTTTATTCTATGGGAAGGACAACACTTAGAGAGTCTCATTAACTTTATGAGCCCTTTAAAAATAAATTTGAACAGAGGGAGGGGAAAATCTTCTGAATTATTCAGACAAAAATATGTACTTGAATATAGGTTTAGCCATCATGCTTATSTTTTCTCATCTACCATAATGAGCATTACTATATACAGTGAACCACAGTAAGTCACAYGAACCTCCCTGTTAGCTTGCATTTTGAAAGAAGGTCCATTACAGGCCTAAAAAAAGCTTCTTTCAAAAGTACTAATTAAAGTGTTAATGAAAGTTAGAAAGAAAAATATCTGAGCATTTTTAAGGTATTGTTATTAGAAACCATTTTATGGTTGAATTTTGAGATCCTGTCACTCGCTTAGCATCACCTGAGTTATGTACCTTCCCTTGAAGGAACRTGATATCTAATCATGAGCAGCCTTCATTGTAACGGTAAAGTAGAACTCCGTCTTCTCAGTCGTTAAAGACTTAAACTGCAGGCATGAAAACTGAGCACGCTATTCTGGTTGTTCACCTTCGGTAAAAGATATCCTTACAACTTAGCATCTAKGACCTATTCAACAGCAATAAGCTTGGATGATAAGATTTCTATAGCATAATTTGTATTTATTATATGTATGCTCTTCATTTATTAASATGTATGAATGCTTATTTAACATCAGTCCTTAGGTTTAAGAAGGTTATAGAAAAATGTTTTGTTTTGGTAATTTAGTAATATTTGATCTGTTTTTTAGATTGTAAGTAAAAAAAAATATTCTGGATTAAAAATCAGACTCTCTCTCTCGGTATTTATTATCCAGGAATATATTGGAATTCCCATTAAACAGAATGCCTTTATAGATACCTCCTCTTCAGGAGGGCTCTAGATGCTCAGACTGCTCTATAAATCAGTGCAAAATTGGCATCTCCCCATGAACAAATGTGCTTTGGAGGATTGGAGAGAGGTTCGTACCTAATTGCAGTGTTGTAATTAACAATTTATACTTCCCTATTTTACTGATGATAGTTTTTAATTAATAGGAGTTCACTCCATTCATGGTTTCCATCTTACTGGTAACTACCAATGAAACTTTGTCAAATGGGTCAAAGATTAACATYATGAATTAAGCAGATTTATTGTGGGAAATGAAACAAACTGTTCACTCCTACTGCACAGATCTGTAGTCCTTCATATCACGCTGCAAATCCCCACARGGAACATTATTTGGGGGGAAAAATAGGATAATTTTTATGTTAGGGACCCAACCACAGGAATTATGCTTTCGGCTGTTTGGCTATAGTGGAATTTACAGAAAACTCATTTTCACTATCATTTAATTCAAATAGGTGCCTCTGTGTTGGTGGTAATGCTTTTATCTGTATCTATTTATAGAAAGTATTTTATTTGACAATCTAGAAGGATCTGTGCTTAAAGACAAATCAAGACTGAAGTTTGTAWGTTTAGATTAGACCAATAAATAGATAGACCAGAAACCAGTCACACTGAATTCAAGAATTCCACTTCTCCCACAGGCCATATGGATGTTTACATATCTATGAAATACATACATAAAATATGTATTATTAGATACACACGTGATCATTCTTCCTGTTTACTGGTCTATCTTAACATTTGGTATTGCCCCCATCCTTTGGCTCACATTTCTCAGTTGTCAAAATCACGATCTAGGAGCAGGCTTTTCCCTCATCGCATACTACRTAGACCCATGCTCAAACATCATTTCTGTAAGATCCTGTCTGTAATGCTCCAGTTTTTCATGTAAGGCTAACACACACAAAGCGTATATATTATGGAGACATATCACAYTCCTTATGCACATTAAGATATTACAGCGTTCTATGAAACTATGGCACAAATACCAAGTTTTACTTTGTATTAAGTATTACGAATAAAATTTACTGCATGTTTGCTTCTCTTACCATGAAGTCAAAAGTTGTACTCCATTCTTTTCAATTAAGCAATTAAAGGTGAAAGACATAGCTTGAATAAAACTCATCCCAGATGAGTTTAGTTAAATTTCCGTGATATAATAAAAGTAAAAATAAAGGCAGTTATTTTTCATTTACACATTAAAATACTAAAAGGTTAATTTCAGCATGTGCCATTCTCTTTCCTGTTATTCTAGAAAAAGAGTAAAACAATTAAGCCAGTAATACTCCCACAAAACAAATGAAATCTTGGTAATTTCACATAGCTGCATGTGGCTTAAAATTTCTGTGCTACCTTAAACTAGAAAGAAACTGTTGTGTATCCCCACTCTCAATACTGAGGATATCTTTGATAAATTCAACAATCATGGAAAGAGTTACATTTACGCTACATAAAACAAGAAAGTATTCCAATGCTAATCCAATAAAGATACTGCATATGAAAAGGGAATCCAGAAGGTGTTAATTTGAAGTATATTGCCRATTGGTTGTCATTAACCTTAAAGAATAGAATCCATTTCATAAAAATGAATTTTTTGGTTTGAGTTTTTAATTTCATGCACTGCAGCTTTACCTTTTTCTCCTTCATCTCTCAAATCCATTTCCTTTAACCATATTCTCCTGTATTATTAATGAAACAACTGTTTCTACTCTCATACTCTACTGGAATGGCAATATAGAAAGTTCCCATTTCCAAAACAATGGCTGTTCTGTGAATAGAAGAAAGTAAAGAGTGACCTGGTACCAGAATAACTGAAAACATTCTATCACATACCCCACTCCAAAGCTTCCTAAACTAAAAACAAAAACCCACACAATAAAAAACCACCGCTGATTTTCTACAAGTTCTTGTGTTTRTTAGCAATTCTTCAAGCTTCTGCTGATGAATCCATTTGCCAGCAAGGCTTTTACCTTGCAAAACTCTGAAGCCACAACAAACCTTCAGTTCCAGTAAACACTCCTGAGTAGGATTGGGTAAAAACAAAAAAAAACAAAACAAACAAACAACAAAAAAAAAACCTTCAGCCCTAGCATGCAAAACACACTTGGAAATACAGTATTCTGTGAACACCAATATTACTGAGAATTTAGCAGACACACGAATCTTGACTTCAAATGACATAGTATGTGCACAAGTTCTACAGAGCTTTCTGTTTAATCTCCTGTTGAGCCTGAAAGAGCACCAAGGCCTGAACTGCGGACAGGCTCTGAAGGGGAGAACTCAAATTAAACTGCGCCTTCTACTGAACACAGCATAGAATTGATATCAGCTGGGAGACTTGTTTTGAGTATCAACTCAATTTTCAAAAAATTGATACTATGATCTGCAGCTACACTAAAGAGAACAGGAACTATGGTAGGCTTACATGCAAGAATCATAGCTGTACAGAACAGAGTTGTTAGTAACTGTAACAAGATACATCCTATACTCTAAGCCAGGAGAAGAGAGCAGTGAGTGCAGAAGATTTAAGGTGGGTTCCTGCTGCTGTCAGAGCCTGTGCACACTCCCTATGGGAACAGGGCACAGACTGGGCAATCTTACTTTGCACAGTCACATGCACAACGCATTTCCCGAGACTGCTTGAGGACCAGGTGAAGCAGAATCTGCCCTTTAGTCAACAAYTACTTTGCTCCTGGTTGAAATAAAGAATGGCCACAAGAAACATTCCCCATTCACTGCTTTACTCTGAATAACTATGCAAACCCTTCTGATTCTTGTTTCTACATCCAGGAAATGAGTAGGATGGTCTTTAGGTAAAAAGAAATGCAAGTATACTGCACACAAAATATTAACAAGACTTTTGTTTGCGCTTTTGGTATTTATGAAGCATTATGAGGTACTTCAGCCTGTGATTACATTAAGGAGACTGAATCATTCACCACTTCACTCTCCAAAAAGCTATTTATGCATATAGTCTCAATATTGCATTGAGTCTCAATATATTTGGGAAAGTCATACTTTCTTTCTGTACCACTACCTACAAGATACAGAATTGTATTGATTCTTAGGACTGAATTTATTTCTGCAAAGGCTAGTACATAAAAATGAATTATTTAATAGATCCATATCCAAGCAGAATCCCAAGTAAAGCATAATGAAAAATAAAAGCAAAGCAAAAACTGAATTACAATGTAAGTCTTTATAAGCATAATGCATATACATGAATTATACTGGTCTACTCCAAGACAGTTAACCAGAAAGGCGCAAGAGGAAAAGCAAAGTAGATTCTACCCATACATTTCTCTGCTTTTGCTCATAGAGCCTTGTGAAATAARATCTTTAGGCCTGCACAGCAAGCTGATCTTTTGTCATTAAACATAGTTTAACTCAGACCATTTCAGCTTTAAAACACAACATCATGTGCCTATCAGATAATCCATATGAACAGAAAATTGTGGTGCTTTTGATGTATTTGTCAACTATGCTTCAAAGAAGAAAGTGGGCATAGACTAGGAAGATTTATCAAAAAATTACATACTCTTGCCAATAAACTGCTAAGAAAGCTGGTTTACAAGTTAAGAAGCTCACAATGCCAGCACACAATTTAAAACTAATGGTTTTATAGACCAGAGCAACTAGTAGGGTGTCCTTATCTTGCACTGYGAGTAGGATTATCCCTGCAAACATTCCCCGGCATAGAATTAAACTGTCAAGTTTGCTTTCTTCCTGCATGGACATACGCACAAGATGAACGCAAGTTCAGATCAAGTGAAACATTGCTCCACTATTACACATTACCCATATAAAGCAAAAAGGAARACACACCCACACACAAATCTTCCCCGCACTCGCACACAGAGGAAGAGAAACATGTTAAAAATTGAATTACTGCTGCTACGYTTGTTTTCAGACATTAGCATTGTTGGTCTTAAATAGAATTACTGAATCATGCTGAAAAGATGTTGACAACCATCTAAATGAAGTTTTCTTTAAAAAATATTTTGGACCTCATATGTCCCCAACTTCAAATTGTTCAGGTTTTGCTCATCTTTTCAAATTGTTCTAATTTTATTTCCAGAATTACTTATTGTCACATAAACRTATATGCTCCTACGTTTAACTACAGATAACTATTAACATTAGCCCCAAAATACATGAAAATATTACAGGAAATTGCAACTGGAAAAAGGAGAATATTCACATCTAAGTTACACTTCCACTTAAGTTATCATAGAAGTAGGTTGCATCTTTTCCACAAATATGTGGCCATTAGCAGTCTAAAAGGCTTCCCCCCCCCCCGCCCTTACCCGCAAAGATATATGAGGATACATGCCTGTCACTCCATGTTCTAGGGATATCGGAAGGAAAGGGCTATTACTGGTTTCATAAACATTGGCAGAGTAAAATATTGACAAAGWGAAGGGCTGACATAGATGTAATAGATATCTATAAAAATCACAAGTGCCACAAAGGCTCAGTAAGCCTGAATAGTTTACTTTTTCCAACTTAGGTAAGGCAACATACAAAATCACCAGGAAGCAGATTCAAAAACCAAAAAAGGGCAGTAATTAAGCCAAAGAGATGTTTGCCTTGTAGATGCTAAAAGTTAACTCTCAATCTTATGCAAACATGTTTATGGGAAAGAAATCCAGCTGAGGTTATTACACAGAAATCTGACTCAAAATCACCCTGAACATTAAGTAGCTGGAGACTTGAAGTATGAGGGAGAAACTATCATGTATTCTTTTCCTTGTTCTAACAATTTTTTACATAGAGAAAATTGCCTGGAAACCAACATCATCTGCTTAAATGGAAAAAAATTAAGCAGATTAAACATAAAATTTGTTTTCTTTGATGTGAAAAACCCAGTGAACTGCATTATGYATCAGAGTATTCTTTGTTAAGTTTCAGGAAATTTTCTTTATTATTTTTAAATGCCTTACTAACCATTTAAATATTTCCAAAAATGTAACTTTAAAACAGTAAAATCTATCCTAAGCAATTACGCAAATTGCCAAGTATTTTACAATTTCACTACAACACWCTATAGAAACACGAAATCAGCTCTAATTATAACCAAGCTTACATGAAGTTCAGAACATGAGCTGTCATACATTGAGACTATTCTCAACAAGAAACATTATGGGAATAAGTGTATGTTACATTAGGCTCTCAGTGAGATAATTAAAGATTTTAACTACATGCCAGAAAAAGAAATGCATGCCTTTGTTTTCTGATCGGAAGTATATGCTCCAGACAGTAAGATGTGYCCTAAACAAGTGCCTGTTGCTTAAGCAGGGAAAATGTAAGGTTGCAAAGAAARTGTTCAGGAAACCTCTTAAGTTGTTCTTATTGTTTCAAATTCAAGTATGTATATTGCCAAGGTGAACTTTTGCTTCTTCCTGCTCAAGTGACAGWAGTTTGCAAAGATGATAAATCTGCAGATGTATGATTGCCACTTTGCTCAGCAAGCAGAATTTCCTGCTGTTCATTATCAAAACTCATTGGCTGCTACAGAAGTTGAAAGGTTTTGCTGCAGTACACTGCAATATCTTGTTCTAAAATAAAACTGCCTTAAGTTGTGTGCACTGAATTTGGCTTTTATTATTCTTTTTTTAAAAAAAAAGAGGTTTCGTAGATGCTGGTCTACAAATAAGACTTTCAACAATCAGAGGCATCAGAACTCAGTCAGAAGCCACTAAAAGGCTCCCTTCTCCAAATGCTTCAAAAACTATTCTGAAACCTACCATAGAACATGATTCTTAACTAATTCTCATTTGTTTTGTTTTCCATTTCTTCTGAAAAACCTTGTAAATTTTACTGCCTCAGTCTTTCAAGGGAGAACTACTTCTACTGCAATGCAACTAGTGCAGTTTCTATGTTACTCACCATATTCAGAAACTGTATTGGCATTTTTTCTGAGATGGCTTACAGATTATACYGAAAATCCTCTCTCATATTTCAAAAATCAATTTCTAATGACAGAGCTGCTCTAGTAATAACTTGCTATTGGCAAATTCTCTGATCAGGAAAACTTAAAATTTGCCCTTCCATGAAAGTCAAGGCTACAGAAACCGTGCGAGAGAGAGTACACATTAGTGGCATTGTTTAAGGTATTTTAAGAATTATCTACCTGCGCTTTTATACTCAAGTTATTTCTTTCAACCATTTAAAGAGCAATRTAACACTTAGTATTTACAAGTGAGACAACCTTATTTGATCAGCAGACTTCCTGATACTACCATATTTTAGTTATCCCTCAGTTGACACCATATCATAAAATTAAATACTGCTCTATAAACATTCTTTATTCAAAAAAAGCAATCTGCCAGCTGCTCCCTGTTCTTGTCTTGTACAGTATGCTTATACAAAAACTCTTGAAGAATTGTATCCCTTCCTTACAAAGTAGTAATAAATTCTAGTACATTTTCCCTTTTCAAACAAAAACTAAAACCATTTACATAATTTTATTTGTAAACATTACTGCATGTTTTTAAAACAGCAATTTAGAAATTACATTGCAGCATGTCATATCTTACAGGTACCTTCATATCAAGGAAGGTGACAAAGAGCTAAGTGCAACRTGATTCAAATACAGCAAACCAATACACAAATGCAAATAAAATATGAAAYAAACCCAGTAATTTCTCACTATATGAGGAAATCATGTATCAAAATATCAGCAAATCAYACTAATAATGAGAATATATTAGACTAGTAAGACTACACTCCAAGTTGGAAAAGCACTAGGGATAAATTTTGTACCTGCTCAAATCAGTCTCAGKTTACAGCTTCACTTGCAGTGCACTGAGGACCATTTCCACCTTTAATCAATTACACATAGATGTGCAACRCTACAGAAAAGCAATATACTTTTGGAAAATACCATAGAAATTGGTTGCACACATCAGTTTTACAGGTGAAACTATTCAATCAGAACCTTCCTAGAAATATGTTATGAAGATGTGAGATATTAAATCTATGAATTACACTGACCATAACACAATACTCCAACTTCATTCCATCCTTACTCCTTTACATTGATGCAGCTTCCTAAAACATTTATTACTGATCAAGATCTAGAGAGCATTTCTGGAAGAATCTGAACTGCAGATCATGTTCATCTCTTCAGACAGTCTGGTTGAGTGTGTAAGAATGCAATATTTTGTTAGCAAGAATGCTACAACTTGATCAGATATTTGAATATTAACAGAGTTATTTCAGAACTATTAGACTAATTCCTTTAGTATTTGCCTTTTATTATGAAAAAGATTATTCTTTGTGTAATAACTAATCACATCAACACTTAGAACAAGACTCTTAGCAGGTACCTAGGAAGTCAAGTAAGTTCTGATGTAGTATTTCACTATCTAAATTGTTCTTCACCATCCTATCGCATGTATACACATCAGCAATACTCAACAGTAAAACTGCCTCTAAGTTCCTTTTTTGACTGAAATGCAAATTGGAAAGTTCAATGCACTTATTTCCTTTGTTAATCTGGCACCTCTGGCATCCTTTGGCAACATGTCACTGGTAGCAGACAGCCTGTGTCATGTCAGTAATCTGGAGACCAAAACATTTGTTTTTTGAGGATTTTGTAGTATGTAGACTGGTTATCCTTCTAGCATGCATTGTATTATAACATATACTAAACTTTACTCTAAATAGTAAAGTACGTGACCTTTCATCATCAGAGCATTTTGTGATAACCAATAAGCTAGCTGGTGCCTACGCTCATTTTTTGGGTCCTGAAGTACTGAGCAACTTATTTGAATAACTGGAGGCTTACTAAAGCCAAGATAACAAATAATTTATGTGATATTAATATTTTTAATATTCAAAATACTGTCAACAATACCTTTCAAGATATAAATACAAATTTTTAAACAATAACTTTGAAAACAAATTCTCTTAAAATATAGAGTTCACTGTATAGCCTTTAAGGCTATACAGTCTTCCTCAAAAGACTTCAAGAGATCATAAAACTTTATTAGATTAGAATTTCCAGGCTTTCTTYACTGAAAGTATCTTATCTTCATCTCTTCAAACTGTAAAACTGAGCATTCCATTTTCCCAGAACCACCAACATGATTTATGAAAAAGCAGGCAGGCAAGAGTCTAAAAACAAACAGCTCCACAGATGAACATCAACACCCTCAGCTGAGGCCAAAACCAGCAGGACACTGAAGTTGTTGTAGAGGAGTAGCAACTTGGATTTTCCTTCAGTAAGATTATCAGACAGCACTCATACAACATGCAGTTTAACTCTCAGAAGTGATTTTCAAAAATTTTAGTGAACTATTTTCTGGACTGTAACTACATAGAGTTTCTAAAAGTAGCTATAGGAAAGACCATTGAAAAAAGACAGTAAGATTTCTTTYAATTTGAAACACTGCAATTTTAGAATGTTACTCTTCCTTTAAATTGAAGAGGTTTTCCCCTAGCAGCATATTTTGTGGCATTTCCCCTTGCAACTGGTATAAATATTCAGCTTCATACCTTGCATTTGCTACACTCAGTACATTAAAATCACTACCCAACTGTAAGAACTGCAGAGTGTTTCAAAACAACAATCTCAGCATCTAAAACAAAATCAAAACATTTTTGTTCTAATATTTTCTTTCTAATTCCTGGGAAAAATAGGAGCTATTCAATTCAAACCAGTCAGGAAAACTACTTGAGGTTGGTTTAGTTTGGGAGATGACTTCAGCAATCAAATATCAAGTTTCATCTTTAGGTCAAAAAAAGTAACCTTGTAATTCTACAACTCTTAATTCACTGAACTTCCTGTTAACTGTAGTAGTAAGAGATAACATGCAGAAGTAATGCATAGGAGAACTGCTAACTGTGCTTACATAGTTAAGAATCAGGAATTGTGATTAACAACTGCCTCTGTTAAATAGGGCCTTACACACACTTTGTAGTATTTTGTTAAATCTATCCAAAAGATAAACAGACTTCTGACTTTTCTTAAAAGGTAGGAAAGGACAAGAAGAAGTATTTAAACTATGAGTGGATTAAATTCACATTATTATTATTATAATACTTGTTCATCATACCAAACAAAGTACTTTTATTTTATAAACTATCCACATTTTACCAAATCACTGAGTTTTATGATTTTTAGTAAAATACTATGAATTTGGTAGCACTATAATTTAAGAACCTCTAGTAGATTTACAAAGCACTAGGCACTTACCACATCTTCCCACACTGCATTACTCTTTGTTTCATTAACTGAAAACAAACACTTACCCTCTTCAAATCCACTGGAACCATATCACTTCCTCAAAAAAGACCTTGTTTTCACAATCATTTGTTTCTGCCAGTTTAAGCCACTGCAGTTAAGTGTGAAGCTCTGCATGTCCCATGTTACAGCAACATCCTCCCCATCTCCCTCCTCCGCCCCACTCTTCTTCCCAATTAGTACCAAGTTGTAGGCTGCTTGTCCTCCTGATATACTTCCTAGAAACAACTTTGAACAGTAGAGCAGGGCTGGGACACAGGTGTTGTTCCTTCCATTGGTACCACATCCCTGCTGTGAAGAGTCATTTGCTTTCAGACCCAGAAGTGTCAAGAGTTTTTTCAGCATGTCAGTTTGCTGTATGCTTCCCACCCACAGCAAGCATCACTGCTGGAACATTAGGGTAGGCCCCAGAGCAACCCAGGCAGGCATTTATCAAGCAAGAAGGTGAGGAGAGAAGAAAAACAAGAAGTAGTAACCGAGAAAGTGATACTTGAGTGTAACCTCAGTGATAACTTGAACTGAACTGGGGCAACTTTAAAACTTCTCATAAGACAGACTGAAAAAGTGGCAGGCATCCAAAACAGAGCAAAGCCTCTTACTCAACGTAAGGTATACGAGTAAGACATCTCTACAGCCATATTATCATGACTCCTCTGATTGATCTCACTGAACAGCAGTTTTGCTTGTCAGCAGCAAATGAATTTAGCACATCCTGTAACTGTGGATACTAAAGGCAAATACTGCATTACCACTGACGGGATGTCATGCTGTGTTTTACAGTTTTGCAGCTGGCAGAATATCTGTTTGCCCTTCAAGCTGCAGTTCCCACACACATTGCCTTGGGGACCAAGGTATTCCCTCATTCTGCTGCCTGGGCCACTGCATGGCAGGAGGCATTCAGCTGGTGCTCAGAGACATCAGTAAAGCTTATTCAAACACCAGCAGGACAGAGTGCCTTCCATGTCACCACAAGTCAAGCTGCCATGGACTACTGTGACGAGCAAAGCAAAAAAGAATAGTCTCAGACATCTTAGCCAAGTACAGGGCTCCAGACTACCTGTGAATATCTGTGATAGATATTTTTCAGTCATCCCCAATATTGTTGCAAGCTACAAAGGAGCCTGGAGATGYAAAGACCAGACCCAGTTTGGTACCTCTTTGGCTTTACATAGTAGATCACCGAAAAAAAGTCATAGCTTATTTCATAGGGATTATTTGACTTCCCAAAAAAAAAAAAAAGTGTTACTGCTTTACACTTGCAAGACTGCATATTCAGTCTCATATGTAGTTTGTCTTCAGTGTGTCCTCTTTAGGTTAGTCATTTTGATAGTCTGCCACTGCTGCTTAAGTTCTGACTTCAAGCAGAATAGTTAACATTAAAACAGACGATAGCAAAATTAATCAATTTTATATTAAAYAGAACTACTCAGTTACTGAAATATCCACAAAGCAGTTTTATTCTTAAATTAAGATTCAGAACCTAAACAACTTTTAAAATGTTCCTTAATATTACTTGAAGTGTTTGTTACCCTCCCTCTTGGCTTTGTTTTGCTTTTCAAGATGCACAGCACACTAACCACACTCAGGCACCATTAGGAGTCTGAAGGCTCCCTCCAAAACACTTCCAAAGTATGCTACTTGAGGAGATTCTCTAATTCATGTCATCCACTTATGTTAAGATGAATATGTTTATTCCATTTTGTTTTTCTTCCTATCCCCCTTGACTAAACACCTCTTTACACACTAGAGATAAAAGTTAGTGAAGTTCCTTCCCCGTACTCACCACTTTGGTTGTACTGTGGCAGGACTTCAGCTTGATATAGTCACCCTCAACAGATCACATGAGCTTTCTTTTTTAGAAGGGAACAGGACCACTCCAGTGTCATTCATGAGTTACATTTTACCAAAACAGTATCACAAACTATAGTGACATCATCTCAATCTTCCAGATTATAATCTGAGTCATTTTTTATTTACATGGAAAGCTATTATTGTAACTCCTTCTACAGTTCAGTACATCATTAGCTCTTATCTATTTCATAGGAACATAGGAAGACTCACAGGGTTGCTTCTCAAGTCTTGGATCTTTCAGCTGTAGTATACAAGTATGTTGTGTTGTACAATTTCACTAAGATACACAACACTACTTTAAGGCTGCAACTGGATGAAGCATTAGCTATTGTAGGAAGGTAGTCAATGAATAAGCTACAATACTTCTGGTAGCATACTCAGTTCCTGTATGAAGCAATAGTATACTGACAACAGGAATTGTTGCAACAATTCCTTTCAACAGTTAGCTGTAAAAATATTGCAACAGAACATCTTAAACATTGTTTTCTATTGTCTTTACATTAATTCTAGGTTTTATTCAAGCCCTCAGCACAGAAGAAGCCATTTTTAAGCTACCTACATTCTTCCCTTAAAAAAAAAAAAAAAAAAGCAAACACTCATCTGGAAAAACAGATGTGAAAACTCTAAAATTTCTTCACATTGAACTGTTAATGCTTTTTTTTATTCTTTAATCATATTTTCATTAGTGAACTAGATCATAGTTGCAATCCTCCACAATAAAAGCTTCTGAAAGGGTGGTATATCTACCACTGTCAGATTACTGAAGGAACAGGTATTTCTTTCCATGTTGACAGAAAATTGCTTCATAAAGTCAAGATTTTTTTGTTTAAGGAAAACATCAGAAGGAGTTTAGATTGAAACTAAATATTGCTTTGAATTTGTATTGTCAGTATATATCTATAAATCTGCTTCAAGAAGGCTCTTAGAAATACACTGAACTGTAAATTAAGCATACATATTACTATGCTTTACAGACTTTTCAGTGTCACAAGGGGAAAATATACTTTTGCATCAGAGAAAAATAGCTGAAATAGAATATTTCACTCTCCTCCCTCTAAACTCATGTTAAATACAAGAAAGCAGAACATCACTCCTAGCCCAGTCACCAGGATATCTTATATTAAGTAAAGACAGTAAAGTACCAGCTACAAGTGAATAATCAGTAATTTGGTGCAAGTATCAAACATATACATGAGCATAATTGGAGTTCAAATTCCTGAACAACATTTGGATCTCTCCATGCTTCATGTCTTCACATGCCAGCAAAATCACATTGGCATTCCTGAGCCACTTCCACAGATTGTACCTAAAAATGGCTTCCAAAATAGTCAATCTGCAGTAATACTGTGATAATTACTACAATCATTTGACCTGCATCAGCAAGGAAAAAGAGAAAGCCTTCAATAGCAACCAGACCATCTGTAGTTGTAAGATGTAGGTGCTACTGTACTCATCCAGAAAACCTCTCAGTTTACTACACTGAGTAAATAACCTTGCTCCTGATATTCAGAGAGCATCTCAAAGAAAGATAGTCGGTCAGCATTTTAAATACAGAGAATAATCCCATATTGAAAGGCAAATAGATGAGACTATTAGTGCTTTTACAATAAATGTATCCTTGATTGCTAGAATATGTTGGTGTAGCCTGTTATTTTTAAAGTAAAGTGCAAAATAGAAATGCAATAGAAAAGACTTTGTCTTACATTAAATATTTCATGCTCTGTGGTGTACATGTAAGGGAGTTGAATATGGATGCAGTATATYCTTCTATGGTAAAGAGCATCTATTAATAGTAACTTTGGTATTCATATCTCTAAGTTCCAGCTTGTAGAGAAATCACTCCATAAGTATTCCATAAACAATTCTTGAACTATTTCACACCTACCTCTTCCCCAAGTATTCACTGTTTAAAGTTGTCCTTGCCCCTTTTCCACAGTTATTAAATTGTCAGTACCACCTAAGGGCTGAATGGCCAGCAATAACTCATTTACTACTATAAAGCCTGAAGCGGTCATGCCATCTAGAGGCAAATTAGACACACTGCTTCAGAAAAACACACCTCTTCCACTTGGAGGAGCATTCAGCAGCACTGGGAAATCTAGGGGGAAATAGAGGAATAAAAAGAGCTCAGGCTTTCCTTAAGACACTTCTTGAAAAACCTGAAGGCATAATTGATACCTATTGATCTGTAGGCACCAGGGACTTTTTGTTCTGATTTCCCATTCTAACTTCAACAGACAGCAGAAACATATTACATAAAATCAGTCTGTCTTAAGACCATTAGAAGTGGAAGAAAATGTCTACAATTGCTATTGTCAGGTAGGTTTCCACACTAAGTTCACCATACATTACTTTTCTTAAAAAAAAACAGCTCTTCCACCAAAGGAGATTTAGATAGAGCTTTAAATTCTGGAATAGGTGGTCCTGAATAAGCAAGAGCAGGATATTTTTAGGAAACATAACACAAAAACAATATAATCCAGCTTTCCTCTACTGTGCTCTCTCAACTGTTTGGAGGGATTGCCCCACAAGGTAGATGACACAAAATCCTAGATCTTTTGAATTTATATTGCAAGGGAATAGTACAGAAGGGAGAAGAGGAGAGAATAACAATACCAAAGAGTCCCTTGAACTTAAGGTCTGTGGATTCTCTAAAAATTACTGTATCATTGATTCATTTTAGTGTAATTGTTCAATTAATGGATTAAGAGAATAAAGACTCTGAAGGAAAAAAATTAGACTTTAAAAGAGGTCTTAGGTGTACAGGTCCTCATAGCTGTTACTCTACGAAAATCAAAAGGTAGAATCAGGCTGTTTTTCAGTTTCAGCCACATAGATGTGTGGAAAAGTGAGATTTATAGCTATTGCAGCTGCACAATATGGATGACAGCATTTGCAGACTAATCAATTTATTATTGTAGGTAAAGTGTGCATGCAGATGCAGTTCCATATAAACTAAATATCTAGCCTAAATTTCAAGAGACCTAACCACCCAAAATTTCTATCAAGTGTTTTAAGGGAAGTTATGTAACATTTCTTGCCTCACATTTCTTATAGGCTCTACAGATCAAGACGTATGAAAACCTGTAATATTAAACGGCAATATATCAAAAAATTCTTTGCAAATCAGGTTGAGGCACTTGTCTAATATATTATTAGCCCAGTCTTGCAACTGAACTGACATTACTCATGTTTGAGTGCAGTGCTGCACTACAGTTTCCCTCTGGCTGTGCAGATTTAGGAAGACAGTTCCTTGTTACAAGGTGCTACGAAGAAATGCTAGTAGTGCCTGGATTCTGGCAGGCAAGCAAGAAGCTTGAGCCTTCAACCTGTTCTTGACAGAAATCCAATGCCCTCGAGCCCAGTCATGTAAGCATTACCATTTTTAAAATGTTAAGGTTCATCATCATTGTAATGACCCATAACAACTTCTCATAGCTGACCTACACCAGCTCCAAACCCAGAAGTGTGCTGGTGCAGTTCCAGGCTGGAAGCCATCTCCTTTCCCATCTGKGCTTACACTTTGCCACTTCTAGCCRTCCCGGAGATGACAAAACCTCCCAAGCGAGTCTAGAGAAGTGTTATTATATAGGGCACAGGGAAAGATAGTTCACATGAATACACCCCAAATACACAGTAAATAAAGATCTGAAATAGACTGCTTTTTCGTGCACAAACTGCTCTCACAGTAACATCCAACAACCTTCCCTATATTTTGTTTCTAAATGCAGCATTTCAAAAGACCACTTTGARCTCTACTTTCCTAGATAATGCTTATCAATCAAGGCAACTGACTTTGAATTTGCCTGTCTTATTCTTAGGTGTAGGGATTACCTCATGCTACCACAGATTTTGGTTTTATTGAGATATGATGATTTGCCTGTTCTAAACCTTGTTTCATTTTTTCCTTCTCTTGAAATCATTTGACAGATTTCATGAATACTGTCACTCCAGTACAACTTCCTTGTAATAAAAAATAAGCAGAAAAAGTTTTACATCTTTCACATAGGAAAATATCAGGCTTATCATCAGATTTGTGAGCTCTAAGTAAATAGAGAAAGAAAAAAAAAAAGAAAAGAAAAAAAACACCATCTTCCTTGCAGCTTGATCCAGTAGAAAAGCCATCTAGTACTGAGAAACATGTCAGGCCTACTAACGTTTGGTACAACCACCATCATTTGTGAGCCAGATGGTAGGAATCAAACCAGAGAGCAGCCTCACGACCCTACCATTTTAGAGGCCAAGCAACAGGCTTCTACCAGTGTAACTACTCRAGGGATACCACGCTAGTCTTTTCCATGTCAAGAGGAACACCACACTACACAGSAACATCCCCGAGTCAGGCTCCATGCAGCCCAGGGTTCCTCTACACAGAACTCCCAGGGCTGAAAGCAACGGTGCAGTGCAGTCCATGTAACATGTTCTTACAATCAATCAATCTTACAATCAACTCACTTTGCTCCCTCACTTGGGTACCTCTTCAGAGCCTAATTCGAAACAAATTCCTCCAGGACTATTTTTACCACTGAACTTTGGCATTCTCACAAAATATTTTGTGTGTATTTTGTATTCATTTTTTTCAGCACTGAATCAAGAGCTAAGTCCCTGCAGATACACTGACAGTGCAACAAAAACTTGAAAAGAAAATCCACTTAAAAACAAACTTTTTAAAAAGGTTGAGTGCTTATTAGAAGTGTCCTACATAATACTTAAATTACACAACTGAAGTATGGCTTCAGTGTACAAGAAAGAAATATATGAATAAAAAGCCTGTAAGTAGCACACAGAAGACCTGTATCAGCCAGCTGCAGCCAGAGGACCCAGCTGCCACCAATCAACCGCAGAGCAATGCTACCACCTTCTGGAGAAACAGCAGCAACCACTTCTCTGTTCAAACAGGAATTTGCTTTTGGCTTGCAAAGCAAGAGCAAAATGTTCTTAACATTAAAAGATATAGCTGAATCTTCAATACAAGAATATGCTCAGACTGCATTGTGTGCGTAAGCAGACAAGTTATTTTACCTTGTCCGTTTCATTGCAGTGACCTCAAAATAGTTCATTTGCCATAGAGTAAGTCTTCTTAGTCTCACTAAGAGAAGTGTGTTTACAAACATTCGAAAAGTTAAAGAGCTCCTGCCTCGGAGTTTAGGTGACTCACCAAAATGAATATTCTTTTWTTTTTTTTTAATTTAAATTTTATGCAGTGATTAGGAATGATATCTGCCCTTTTGCAGACATATGGTGACGTAACTGCTTCACATAGCACATTTGAGCTTGTAAATATCTGCTGCTAACTGTTCTGCAAAGACGTGAAGGAGCTGGTTGTCAAATAGTTACCCTTTACACTTCTTAAACAAAAAGAGGGAGAACTGAGAAGAAACTCATGCAATCAAGRACAGACATTTCTATCCTGCAATTATTTTTCCCATTTGCGATACTGCAGTCCTTTCACATTGTACTTATTCTGCAGAACCTAGCCTAGAACAAAGCAAGTACTACAAGCTTGAACAAGAAGTGTTTCTATCAAGGAGCCCAAAGACAAGAACAGAATATTAATTTTAAATTTTCTAAACTACAGTGATTTTTGTTTTTTATAAAGAAAATACGCTTTTCTCCCAGTTGTGTACTACAAGAATTTTAATGGCAAACCCCATGGCAAGCTTTGATTGCACTATACTACATTGCTCTATTTGGTAGAAAAAGATCAGAAATTCCCTCAGAGCGCCCCACAAGAGTGTTTTGGGGACATAATTGCCATTGTGTGACCTATTCAAATGCATTAGTAAGAATATCTTTAATATATATGAATCTTCAAAACATATTACAGGTAGTGTAATTTGAATCTGACCTCTAAATTTGCAGTCAGTCCCCTCCATCATGAAGTTTGGCATTTGTAATCAGATTTGAGTGCCTTACAGACAGTGAAAGCATTCTTTTGTTTTTTAAACTTGCATACTTTGTAAGTGGCATTTTAGGCCATTAATGAACATTTACCCAAGCAACAAATACAGAAAAACAGCACTAAAAGGCTAAGAAAAACAGCACAGGAAGTAAAACATTGTTATACCAGGAATAACAGCTCTAAAGATTTGAGTTACATAAGAAAAACAACACTGAAAGATACTGGAATATATCTCCATGTTAACTCTCAGTCATTTTCCCCTATCCACCRATTCCAGTTTCTTATTCCTTGAATTCTATTGTTTACTTCTTTCTCTCATCTATCACCCGCCATCAGTCTTCCACTGACTTAGATACAACTTACCATCTCCTGTTCCTTCTTCCTCTGGCATTTCCATATCTTACTTGTTCTTAARATATGGAAATGCCATAATCCAATCTTACTTGTTCTTAAACACCTGGCCTCTGTCCAGGTGACTTATGTTCTGAAAGAACATAAGTCCACTCTGATGGATAGCCTATACAAACAGACTTTCAGCAGGACTAGCCTATACAAAYAGACTTTCAGCAGGACAAAGTTCTATGAACAGCAATTCTTTTATCCTGTTGGTATTCTGAGTATCATGAACTTGTCACATAGAACCACCTAGTGTACAACCCATCATAAAGATCATTCAAAAAGAGAATAGCAGGAGCTAAAAATGAGTAGGAAGCACATGACAGAAGGGGACACTGAACCATTTAATGTTTCTCATGCAATGAATGTTTTTTGAAACATGAAAATGCATGTTTCAAATTTCAAACAATAAGGTACTATAAAACACTTAACAGATTCCTATTTAAATCATCATGAGATGACTGTGGAAGGCATACCGACTGGTGGGAAAAAAGCGTTTACAGTCCAGTCTTGAGTGTAGAGACAAACTTTAATAGATTCTTTTTAAGGAATTACTATGGAAAACTACAGTTAATACATAAAAAAACAGTGCAAAAGTTATGAAGCATTATTAGACAAAAGGAACAAGAGCTCTAAACAAGGCTAACTGTCACATTCAAAACTTATCCAGCAGAAAGGCTGTTAGGAGGCTGTAGGAACAGCACATTCTTACAAGAGGAGTCTAGAAGACTTCAGAATACAAAAATAAACAAATCAAATACTGAGATATATTACCAGACTTTTAAATTCCTTAGAAGAACAAACAGTAGGAACTAGAAGGTCTGAAGTCAGGGCATGGGGAAGCATATACGAACTTGAAACTAGTAAACCAAGAATGAAAATCTGAGTACTTCTAACCATCACAGGAGGGATGATCTAGGACAGTGACAAAAACTGAACTGAATCATGCTGGTTAGCATTTAGCAGGTTATTTTTGTTTTTTAAAACAAAAACTTGTAGACTAGTAGAGGTCTAGACTTGTTACTCTGAGTCTTTTCTGCATGCTCTTTTACTCAAATTAAGTTATAACACCTAGTTACAACCTCAGCCTTGTATGTGCTGACATATACCCAAAGTAGTGAAGCCTTATTCCATACAGCTTACAATCTTAACAGGCAAATTACTATACTGCTTATTTTGAAGTAGAAGTCACATTTAAAAAAAATAAAGACTTCTCATGAGATTTGAATTTAAGTCACCATGCCTTTATCTCTCGAGGCTAATATTCTCTGAAAAGTTTCACATAAAAAAAAAAAAAAGAGAGAGAGAGAGAGAGAGAGAGAGAGAGAGAGATATGATACATTCCATAAGCTACAAAATTAACCTGTTACTACGCTTTCAGCAACTTTATCATTGTACTTTTGAGGTGAGATAATTGTACCCAGTGTGGACCATGTTTTCCACAGGTTAATTAAGATTAAAAATCTGTATATCATGCAACAAGCTCTTTGCCTTAGCAAGCCTTCTGTCACAAAACTTTCCRGGTAAGCCAAAAGCAAAGGAGCCAYAGATAAATGCTGCTTAATCCAGAGACAGTTAATATTCAATCTGACAAAGGTAAAGTTATAATATAGTGCAGTCAAAACCTTGGTTTAGGTCTCTGCATTAATAGTTTAAGATTAATGTACCTTCAGTGCCTGTGCTCAAACCCATCACCAGTTTAATTTTGAAATATTTAAAACTCAGTGCAAAACACATTTAGAATCAAGGGAAATTAAAATTTTTCATTGAATCAGCATGAAACATGCAAACATTTCATTTGTTAGTACACTCAATGAGAATTAAAAGGTATATTTTTATTTTTTCACAATAATGAAATTCAAGATGTTATTGCATTTTTAAAGTATTATTTTCTACACAGATTCATTATAAGGCTTTGACTGAACTTCAACTCCACAGCAGGGAATGTGTTCAAAGATTGTGCGCATTCAGAAATAGAATTCCAAAAAAATCCAGCAAGATAAAATACTCTAAATCTTCAAATATAAAGATGATAAAGAATTAACTGCACACAGTTATTCATAGTGATTATTACATTCCATTTCAACTTTAAACAATTACTAAAACAATTAGCATGAAACTTAGGCATGCAAAWCAATCACATTACTAAGGTTATGATAGGACACTGCATAGACACTTTGGTCTTGATGCATCAAATTCCAAATATTTGTCTGAATATCAATTTTAAAACTAAAATACAAAAATCAGATTGTCATCTTTTAAAAAGCTTTCTTCCTTTCATTCTTCCACAGCAAGATCATCCATAAGCTAAATGGAGGAAAAGACATCACTGAAAGGAAAAGTTCCTTGCTCAATTAGAATCATAGAATCAGTAAGGTTGGAAGGGACCTCTGGAGATCCTCTAGTCCAACCCCCGTGCTCAGCAGGGTCACCTAGAGTGTGTTAGACAGGGAGTCTCCTTCTCCCGAGGTATTCAAAGCAGGCTTTGAATACCTCGGGAGGAGGAGACTCCACAACCTCTCTGGGAAACCTGTACAATTAGAAGCTGAACAATTAGAAGTCAGTGCTTTTTTTTTTTTTTTTTTTTTTTTTTTTGCTAGAGCAGAGTTCACAACAAAAAATCTGAAGTCTTAGCTGGCAAGTAGGTACCAGAATGCTATATTGTAATTCTAGGAATTTTTCCTCAAATTAGTAAATGATATTTTCACTGCTACCATTTTTCCCTTACCATTTGCAGACTTAGAACACCTGAAAACTGAGGGTTTCATTTAATGTGCGGTCTTTTCTGTTTATTTTTAAACCTATTAAAGAGTTGCAAACAAGCCCAGAAAAGCTCGGAAGAGTGAAAGGACAAGAACATTCCTTCTATTCAGATTTTCAATGGGACTGAGCTACTTAAGTCATAAAGAAACCTTTTACTGGATTTCGTCTCTTGCTAGGGGACATCTACTTGTCTGGACTCCTTCCTCTATGTAGTCCCAGAACTTTTTCATGGAATTTTTGTATGCAGTACCTCATAACATAAAAATTTGAGTGGCTAACAACTCTACTGAAGACTGTTTAAGCAAGCTTATGTACACTTGCCAGGCACCGCCACTCAGCAATAACGGCCATACTGGAGCTTACAAAAAGCCAATTGATTTTGTGTACAAAGTTTACTTTCCTCCATAAATGACTTCAGCTATACCCTCTGAACTTTAACAGGGATCACATTTAGGTGAACTGAAATATTATAAATTWAAAAGGCAGTCTACTACAATGCTTAATTTTACAGTTTTTTCCTCCCATTGAAATTGTTTCAAATGGCTATCCTATCCACCCACACTATCTACCTAGCTTGAGACATCTACTTCTGATGTCACTTACTTGATCATCTCTCTCTAAATCTGATTTTTCTTAACAATTTTAACAGGAAGAATTTCAAATCCTCTCCCTCACACAGTTTCAGCACTGTGCTTCAAAGTGATCTAGGCAAGTTTTCCACTGTAAGAAAACTAAAGCTTACTTTATCTTACTCTCATAGAAGTATTTACCTTTAAGCATGAGATTAGCCTCATTAAAATGAGCAGATACTCTTTCAAAGTGTTAAGAGTGCGCTTCAGTGTTTTGCCCAGTGAATAGACTATTGAATAGTTCAGAGCCTTATCCCCACCACCATGTAAGGAAATATCCTAGTCCCAYGCCAGTCAATGTAAGTTTTACCATCAACTTTAGCAATGTTGGAATGTCACCCTAGGGTGACTTAGCCCTTATACTAAGTTTTTCAAAGCTGCTTAAGGGATTTAATATTAATGGAAACTGGGCTTTCAAAATGCTTAGCCAGCTTTAGAAATTTCAGTCCTATGTCTASAGTGATTAAGTGGAAGGGAATGGGAGAAAAAGAATTATTCTCAAGTTTTGTACCTTTTGAGTAAGAAAATAGGTAACAGGTATAAATTATATACAAGCACAAAATAAAAGAACATTTCTGATGGATGTTAAAGCCTTCTGTCCAATAGCAGACAAAATATAACAYGGGAACCCTGCATTTCCTACTTAAGAAAACACTTTGATTAAACAATGTTTCTCTTCCCAGTCCTCCCATTTACACTGAGTTAACTTATAACTGAAAAGGAGATAACAAAAAGACTATTAAACAAATAGATAAGAGCTACTCTCAGGCCCTCACCCAGGTCTAAATGAATACAATCTCATCTTTATACATGAAATACASAAGGAAGTCCAATAGTTAAAGACAGACTCTTTTAAAAATGGATGAGGAAAGTATGTCCCAAAACATGCAATAATTCAACAAGGTATAATTCCTACACTCAGCTCTCATTAAAACTTGTAAGAATAAATTTGAGCTCAGAATTGAGAGGGTTTTTTTTTNGGGGGGAGAAAAGGGGGGAGAATTATTGTTCTGACCCAGTCAAGCAGCTAATGTATCTGGATGTTATAGGGATCAGTAGGAAGGAAGGCTTGAATTTACTGAGTGTTGATACAAAATTAACTTCAAAGGAATATTTCAACCGTAAGGGACCTCGATTGAGATAATTTTGAAGAAAATAATGCACATTTCAATCTGACTTTTATTCGACTAAAAATAATTCTCACAATATTCRGAATTGAATAACCATCCAAAATAGTTGGACTGTTTTAACATATTATTCCTTACTCGAAAACRCATTTTCTTCTGGTTGTATTAAATTTCGGCATTTCAGATAAGGAAGTGATTGTATTTAATAAGTAGTTATGGAGAAGTCAAAAGCTATCTTAAAGAACTTCACTGTTTTGCTTTGGCTCTTTGTCCAGTCATGAAATCCTAAAGTTTCATGGCCAAACCCTCAACTATAAACAAACCTAGAATACTATTTTTAATCCAACACTATTCCAAATCTGGACAGCAAAGTCTAGGATTGCCAATGAGGAAAACTGCCTTCATCATTAAGACTCATGCCCACACATCACTTGGATTCACTTGAATAGTTATAGAACATCTTCAGCTGAACTCTACCTTCAGTGTAATGAAATATAGACTAAACGGTAAAAGATAAGAACACTTCCTAATAATTAGTACATATACACTAATAGATAGAGCACTTCCTTAAGTTTTATYCATATCTTTGTACTTGAAGTACTGTACTGCAACTTGCAGATTCTTGTATTGCAATATGCTACATCATCACCCTGATTTATTGAAAATCAGAATGTTTCAGTATGTTTATACTGCTAATTAAAATTGACTTTTATATGCTCAAATCTTAAGTTTCCACCTAGTGACATGTTCCCACATGGAGGACAGGAAATTCAAGTCTAGTCTTGCTGAAAATAAGGACTGACAGGAGCAATCCSTTAGGAGGAGGTTAAGCTAGAACTGGAAGAAGTTTCTAACACTACATTTTAACCGAAGTATTCAAAGCTTTCCAGATTCCTTCCCCGCTCCCATCCCTCTCCATTATTTTGAAGTTTCATAAGACTTGATATTAAATCCAGAAACAAAACCTCAGTAGATTCTGCCAATAGAATTTGTTAATGATAATCACATCAAGGATCTGGAAATACTAATGAAAGCTGCAAACATGTTTCTCCATTCAGGGATACATCCTTCATACATGTGCACTTAAGTTATGTCTGTAAAACATGTATCAATCAGTCTGTAAGTCTATAACCCAAGTTCATCTGTCTACAACCATTCAGTTCAGCTAACAATGCTTTCCATGGCATCAGAGATCCAATACTCTTGACAGAAATAACAGTTGAAAAACAAGGAAAGAGTTGGTACAAAGACCTCCAACAAAAAGTAGTACTAACCCTGCAGCAGACGGTGACACAGAAGCTAAGTAAGTGAAGATTTGCAGAGCCAAAGATATTTTGCCCTGCCTCTCTTCAGTTACAGAGAAACTGCATTTTAAGTTTAGAAAAACACAGCAGTCTTCAAGAGAAGAGAAAGACCACAACTGTAGTGACTGGAATTTAGCCAGAGTAGCCAGAGCATCTCAAACTTACACTCAAGTACTGAAAACAGAACTCAGCCATCAGTTAACAGGAGATGCACCTTAATTGAACACTGGATCTCTGCCATCATGTTTATGTCAAAAGCTAAGTTAGACACTAGACTTACATTACCAACTGTAATTAATTTAGGTAGCACAAAACAAYGAAAGGCACTGGCTGACCTACGAGCAATGCGTGCATGCTTTGCAACATATGGTAGCAAGCACTCGATCTTATAATACAATAAGGCAATAGTACACGGGTGGTTTTGAACAGAAAAATAAGTAAACCCTTAACCCAAAGGCAAGCAATTTGGCAGAATTCAGTCTCATTGGCAACTTCCAGTCACAGAAGACTAACAAYAGAATAGCAGGTTATCCCAGATCAGCACTGAAGTATAGCAGAGATGTCTGGAAAAGCTTGCTACTAGTTTTTTACTTTTTAAGCACTAAGTTCAGTAATTTACCAAAAAACAACAAAATCTACCCTCTAAGTTCTTTAGAAAAGATATTACCTTTCCAATTATGTTGCCTTCTGAAATCAAAATCAGAAGCAATCATAGAAATGAAATGTTTTTCACAGTTCTCCATAATGAAATACTGSTGTCTTACTTCTTGTATAGACTCTTTAATCAATGATGAATATTTCTTTTAAGTCCTTCTCTGTATTACAGAGAAGTTCCAGGTCTTTTCTACCATTCAAGGCAGTCTACTAAAGTGGACTACAGTCCACCAAATCTGTTTGTACAGAGGGAGACTAACTCCTGTCAACACTGGTGAAAATACTTATTGGAATGAATGTTGGCATACTCTGAACTCATACAATGAAGACACTTTTCAGAGGTCTCATTTAACTTTTGAACTGAAAAAGAAAAATAGTTCCAAAACCAACTCTTGCCCCTATTTCTCCCCCCCCAAAGAAAAAAAAATTACAAACTTATCTAAATACATTAATTGTTTGGGCTACAGAGAAGAGCAGAGGATTGGAGGGAAAAAAAAAAAAAAAAAGAAAGAAAGGTGAGAGGCTCTCCCATGCCTGGCACTCACTCT
>NW_028186512.1:5683193-5726143 GCF_003343005.1 Rhea americana | reverse complement strand
GTCACCTAGAGCAGGTTAGACAGGGTTGCATCCAGGCGGGCCTTGAAGGTCTCCACAGAAAGAGACTCCACCACCTCTCTGGGCAACCTGTGCCAGTGCTCCGTCACTCTCACAGGGAGAAAATTCCCCCTCACGGTCAGGTGGAACTTCCTGTGCTTCAATTTCTGCCCATTGCCTCTTGTCCTGTCACATGGGGCAACTGAAGAGAGTTTGTCCCCGTCCCCTTGACACCCTCCCTTCAGGTACTTGCAGACATTGATAAGATCCCCCCTCAGTCTTCTCTTCCCCAGGCTGAAGAGGCCCAACTCTCGTAGCCGTTCCTCCTAGGGCAGGTGCTCCAGCCCTCTGATCATCTTTGCAGCCCTCCGCTGGACTCTCTCCAGTAGCTCCATGTCTCTCTTGGACTGGGAAGCCCAGAAATGGATGCAGTACTCAAGATGAAGCCTCACCAGGGCTGAGTAGAGGGGCAGGATCACCCCCCTCCACACCTGCTGGCAACTCTTCCTAATGCACGCCATGAGACCATTGGCTTTCTCAGCCACTAGGGCACATTGCTGGCTCATGGTGAACTTGTCATCCACCAGCACACCCAGCTCTGCAGAGTTGCCCTCCAGCAGGTCAGCCCCCAGCTTGTACTGGTACATGGGGTACCCATGGTCTCCCTAGGTGCAGGACTCCCTAGGTGCACTTGCCCTTGTTGAACCTCCTGAGGTTCCTCTCCACCCAACTGTCCAGGTGTCTCCAAACGATACGTAAATCTCTAAAATCAAATAAAGAAACAATTCTTCGGTATCCAATTACAAGTTATTTTTAAGAAAATAACTTTATAAACACAAAGAAAAACTAGTGAGACTACAGACATTGCTGTAATCTTTGTCTGTGCATTATGTATGAAGCCCCATAGCTGGAAACTCAATAGGAACATCTGTCCAATCTCGTTTCATACAGCTACACACCACACACACTACACATGCATAAACAAAAATGTTTGAGTCAGACTGTTCAGTTTCTAGAATCTACCATGCAGRAAAAAAGGAAAACAAGTTTGTTGACTTAGCTTTTTTACTTAGGACTTGGTACTCACCTGTAACTGTCCACCCAAACATTAGATTAAGTTTTTATACCGTTTGGTTYTCAAAGTAGAAACTCTGAACAGTAGGGTCTTTACTGTGGGAGAGCAAGTGGATTTGCCAGAAGAAAACAAAACACCACCCAAAGTATAGGTTTCTTTGTATGAAGCTAGCTAGAAGTCATAACAMAAGGAGTTGATCTTTATGCCCAGCATGTTGCAACATCCCATCAATTTCTACTGCAAATCATTAGGTAGAATCTAAAATGAGGGAACATGGACATTCCAGTAGGGCACATTCAACTTGGAAAAAAAAAAAATCTGTTTGTCTAAAGAGGAACTGGTCTTGAGTGCACAGGTTTATACTTCAAGAGTTTACAGATAGTCAGTGAATCTCCACATTAACATAGGACATCAAGTAGAATCTGATCCTGACAGCAGAATACGCAATTTAGGTCAATCTCMGCATATTTCCTACACCTTTGACTTCCTTCATGGTATCCATTTTTCTTAATGGACTATAAGTTTCATTAAGAAATACATATATAGTTGATTCTCTACAAGCACCTGTAACTCCCCCACACCTATAACAGTCAATTGCACAAATACTCCTCTGCCCCAATAACAGTTCTTTTTCCTCTTCTGCATTACCAATCAGAATTGAAAAGTTAACAAACTGATATTTTGACAAGTGACCCAGATATTAAGTGCTCTCCAGTTTGCATTTCTGTTGTGCAAAACCTTCAAGCTCATAACAAGATAGCCTTGCAATAAACTCACTGAAAAGTACTAAGAACTTCTGCACAGAAAAATATTTCTGTGCAGGATATTTCTGCATCAAATTTAAGCTAAAAAATAAAACTCTGCATAAAGTCACAAGGCATAAAGACTCTTCAAGGAATTATAGTTCAGAGCAGCCTTGTAACCATTTTGAATGTGATCTGAGGAAAAAAAAAAAACACTCTTAATTTTTTTTAAAACCAAAGAAAAAGGTGAAGAGTCCTGAGAGGGCAAACCTAGCAAGGAAAGGAGATAAGGATTTTTTTTCTCCTTTGTGATTGGAAAGAGGTACAAAGCTTTAAAAAGATCTTGTTGTAATTTGCCACATGTTGTCGCAGAACTCCTTGGAGCGTCAGTCAGGAGAAACATCACAGAATTCTACACTTGCAGAAACTATACTATACACTCGGATTATTCTGTATCAGAGTAAGATTCATTATGTTGGCTTAAATGTTTAGAAAGACCTCAAGCACCTTTCCTGTCTCTTGACTAGTAGAGGTTGGCAAATATTTTGCTAACTAATTTACATCTCTAGGAGAAAAAAAAAAAAAAAAATACACCACGACAAAAATTCCCTGAAACACCCTAAAGCATTGTCTTCATGTTCCCTTGAATCCCATTAGCCTGTTAAAGGCTTGGAATGCTTCAGGATCTGTTAATTTCCATACTACCTGAGTACCATAGCCAAATGCACAGAAGCACCGTTTACCATCACTACTTGTAAGTTGTTTTGCTAGTTAGGAGCATGGAAGAGTAGAGACAATACACGTGTTTCCAAGCTTTGCAGAAACACAAGTATAGTGCCTAGCACAGACTGAAAGTTCAGCTCAAAGCCAGGGACTAGAATAGCAAATGCTGCTTGATTCGGACTGACAAGCATAAGCTACTTCTACAAAGGCACTTACCTCAGSTGAGGGAAAATTGCTTTGAATTTCTGCATTAAACAGAAGTACAGAAAACTGTCTGGCCAGGGTTTTATTCACAAGGGTAAATAAAGCTTTCAGAACAATATTCATGGGAGTAGGGGGCAAACACTTAAGTTCTGTTTGTACAATCACAAGCTCTGCAATATGAGTAAATCAGTTAGGATAAAAACTTTAAACTTTACACTGATTATTCATCAAAATGTCTCAGAAAAAATAAGAGATCTCAAAAGTAAGAACAGCTAAAGAGAGTTGCTGACTAGAAAGTTAATGAAAAAGCCAGTGATAAGAGATGGGGGGGAGAAATTGGTGGACAGGAATTTAATTAGCATGGATAAGAGGCAAACCACATYTCTTGAAAACACGGCCTTTCTGATAATATGTTAGCGTTCCATACAGTTTCAGTTCTYACAGCACAGAAGAACTGACATTTGGAAGTATAAATCTGATTGTGCAATCTGATTTATCTGGGGAGAGAAAGAGAGTCCTTTGACAGTCCTTTGGTGATTGAGCATCTTCAAGTTCTCAAAAATCCCAAAAGATGCTATGGATATCCTAGATGGATTTCTGAATTACATTTGTGCTGTCAAAGTTGTAACCAACTATATACAAGCAAAACTCATTTTAAATTTCAGAACAAACCTCACAAACTTTCTCAGATGCAACTTTGGTTGGATGGTACCACAAACCAGCTGTAGGAGGGAATGCGTCACCTCTGCTGTTTTTTCTTTGCCCTTATCAGTCACCTGTTGACACTAGGACAGTGTTCATAACCTAATTCCTAAGGCTGTCTTAACAACAGCTTACAACACCGTAAGTCATAAGCCACTACATTTCAACACTCCACCTCTAAACACAATTATACATCGTTCTAACGGCACAGACCAATCAATCTCTGTCATTGCTATGCATGCAGATACACTTCTTTTAAGAGAATCAAAAAAACCCAGGAACATACAAAATCAATACATTGATATCCTTCAAATACTAACAGCCTCCCCATATTTTTAAGGTGACAAATATTTTGGCTTCATCCTATGCTTCTCTAACAAAGCTTAGGGAAACTTCTCATCTTYTCCCCCCGATTCTTACATTTCCCCACTCTAAACAGTTACCTAAAAAACCTATAATACTGCAGGAAGCATTAAGCAATAGCGTTAGGGAAGATTTCTTTGAAAGTGATTATTGAAAAAAAAATAGCCTGTTTTTTCAGAGTTTTAATGATTATTTCTATTAGGAAAAAAGGGTAAGTTAAGACTCTAGCCTCTCTGTGGCACCCAGGAATCCAAACACCTACATTCAAGTTCAGGGTAGTCATGATTCCCTTTTTATACCTTTCCTGTTGAGTATTTTGAAAGCTATAAAGGGTATCTTCTATCTACAGGAAAAAAAAAAAAAAAAAAAAAAAAAAAACTTTTGTTCCACTGCAGCCTATTTCAAAGGAGATACTATGCCTCCTCATAATGCTTTTCTTTACTCTCAGTTCAACAAATAGCTATTAATGATCAGATTGATTGTTCTTGGTATATGAAAGAAACTGATGTGGTCTGCACATTGTTAATGCTTGCAAAAAAACAAATAAAAACCCTCAAAGTAGTTATCATCTATATAATAAAAAATGAAATAATGACTGCACAGTTTATTTGTACCACATGGCATAGAGATTATGCCTTTTTATGTAACAGCATCTCTGGGTTCCAAATAGAATATATAATTAAGAATACAGTAGAAATTGAGCATATTACTCAACAAATAAGAGTACATATTTTGCTGCTTTAATACTGTTTTGAAGCATCTCATGAAACGAGCTAAGTATAACTTGCTGGGTTTGCTTTTAAGAGCCATCACTCAAAAAACAAACATGCTGAAAAATGGCTAGTAAAATATTAACACACTATGATTTATTCCAAAATTTTTAATCTCATTTAATTCCAAATTTGAACATTTAATAATCTACTTTCAGTAGGACAAAGGAAAAAGCAAGCAACCAGATACCATGCTACAAGTTATCATCGCAATAGACTCAACCGCCAGGTTTTGGCAAGGTCCTGTAACAGAATTTAACAGTTAAGTGCTGTTTAACTGCTTGGCTCAGCTCCATTGCAAAAAACAACAAAAACTTGCTATTGCTAAAGACAGCTTCTCACTTATCTGCCCCAGGCATGTGCAAACCCTTGAGACACTAGCAATACTTGTATGGATGCCTGGTATTTCCCAGTCACTAGAACTCACTGGAGACTTTCACTTGCAACCATAGAAAGATCTTGCTCAATCCAGATAGCAAGAAAAAATTACCTAGGTTGTTTCCTAGCTGTGGGTAGCAGAGCACAGAATAGCACATATTTCACAAGTTGCATGAGAATTTGTAGTACTTACTTGAACTAAACAGAAACTTTAGAAAGCCAGACGCAAGACGCATACTGGGGACAAGTTCTTCCCCGCTCTCAAGCAGCAAGGTTTTCTCATGATTCATGAGGAGGGTTCATGACTTACGTCTGGAGCTGCAGTTAGGATTTTTCTCCCTTTAAGGTAGGTCTGGAATAACTGCTTAACTTACATTGGGGGCTAGACACGTTTCTACCTCTAAGTCAAAATAAAACTCAAAAGGTACACACATCTATTTATCTGGTGCTTACTATTTTTGTCCATAGTTTTCTTAATTACTATTTAGAGTAATTACGCAATTGAACTGTGTCACTGTCCCCTTTTCTTCAAGGGGTCTTCTCTAACAAAAACCCTATTCTCCAATAAATATTTTAATCAAGTTCTCTGAAGACTCAACAGAGACCCCAACAGGCTCACACATCCCTCACTCTGCTCCCTCCCTTCATACTGTGAAGATGAATCATACATACGGATGAATCTCTTCTATAGTGATCTATAGATAAGAACTCTTCAACCTAACTCATAACATACTGAGTGAAGAGATAAACGAAAAAAGTTAAAGGGCTCCACTGCTTGAGATATATATAATGTGTTCTAACAAGCTATAAGCATATGCTTTCTCCAAGTGATCAAGTGGATACTTACATTTCTGACCACATTCTGCTTAAATGAGCTCTTCAAATGAGACACTTAGTCACTGGTGTTTAAGCTCTTTGCATATTCATGTTTTAATATTTCATGTCTGAACATATCAGGCTCCTGCCTCTGACCAGCTGTAAGCTCACTCACAAAATAAAACAAAAATCTTGATCCTCACCTTAAAAACACARACCAGTTTTGTGAATTCCAACATTGTTCAAAGTCCATTTAGAGGTTACTGCCTTCATAGGAAATTTGCTTGACAGTTTTGCTGTAGCAACATGATCAAAGACCTTCCAAGTCTCAAAATACACTCTGCTAGTATAAAACAGAACATGTTCAGTTTTGCAGAACATTCTTCAGAGGTCTGAAGAAAGTACTTTTCACATCCACACTCACTTTCCTAGTCCCCTTTCCCTCCTCTTATTTATTTATTTATTTTTAAAATGCAGTATCCTCAGACCCTGGATGATCTCACCAGTAAACCAAGGACCTTTTTTATTCTGTCCTTCTATCCTCTCTCATCTCCCTCCCACCCATGCTCTGATACACAAGCACTGGAAGTTTTGGGTCAGCTATTCCATTTTATGCTCTTTCATCAAGCCATAGCAGCCTTCAGAAGTTACAGYTTTATCTTGCATATTCTTTCAGACAATTTCAAGTGACAATGTAYGAGGGCTTTGTCAGCTCTGAGCTTTGCAGCTGACATACTGCATATTGTAGCTTTCAGTAAAACAATTTGGACTGCTTCATAAGCTCACTCTAGACAAATTCTATACAATCATTAGAGAAGCATCTACAGAAATGCATCCACTTCAAATATCTGCACTTTAGGTACAATCTGAATTGCAGTGGTTCATTCAGAAAGACTCCACTATGGGCTACAGATACCTGAAAGACTCACTCTGTAATACAATAGCAGCAATATACAAAATGCTTAGTAGAGCTTCAACATGCATTTCATGTACAGCAGAACAAACAGGCATAGAACTCCTATCCTGACATACTAGGAATGTCCTAAAACCTCACAGTTCTACTATTAAAATTTAGCACCTTTAAAAATTCATTTGAAYTAATATTTCAGAATAAGATATTCCTTCCTAGTCTTTCTAGGCAAAATACTCAAAATTAACAGAAGTCAGAGTTCATGATAAAGATGTAAACATCATGTATAAAAGTCCAGGTGTGTTCAGAGATTAATTTACGAGTTATGTACCAAATACTTGACAAGACTAACCTCAGCTTTAACTATCACAAGTTTTAAAACATGTGCCTTTAAAATTTCAAACTGTGAATTATACTGGCATGTATTAATATAGTCAAACCAGTAAGATTGATAGTCTAAAGAGTGTTCTACTAAAATAAGATGGCTATATAAACATTAGAATACTTTCAGAATTACCTTTAAACATTTTTCTGTAGTAAAGTTCATGTAGATTTTATAGCCATTCATACAACACTGGAGTCTCGCAACTTTGCATGTTAAGTCTGTTTAAGATAAAGTCGAAGTCATTTTAAGTTTATTACATCAATGTAATAACACTCCTTTGTCTTTCAGTTTTCGTTCTTCCTTTTGGATTCACTGGTCATAATTCCCAAGAATTTACATAAACAGGTACTTCAAAAATAATGCCAAATTTCCAGGTTTTAACAAACATGCTTTTCATTGCTAATAACTAGCACTTTACTAATATCCAGGTTGATCAGAGCTTTGTCCATTATAAACCAATACTGCATTTAATTCTTTGCATGCAAGTATACATTGAAGCAAAGCATTGGTGATCTGACATCAGTAGTCTCTCATATGAGACCAACCTAATGTTCTAGTTGAACTACGTAAGATATATATGTAAATATATATAGTAAAAAAATCCAATTAATAGATACCTACAGTTTTTGCACAAACCAATGGCAATTCATGAAGAGTTTTGGGAGGCAGACCACTGATTAATCATCAGTCTTCCACACTTTGTACACAGTTTGGAAAGCAAACACAGGTGAGGCTAATCCCACATAACAGAAGGTGGAAAGTAAGTATTTTTTTAAAAAAAACATAGCCTGTAGCTAGAAAGCATTATGGCATATGGTAACCTCAAGGACAGCATTCTACAGCTATTAATTAGCATGAAAGGGAATTGGGTGAGAAAATTAAAATCAAAGAAATTGTCATTGTTTAGTTACCTGTTTTTGATACTGATCAGCTTCTTTTTAAGAGAAGGCTGATTTTCTACTTTGTCTGTACCGTAAAACTATAGTATCAATTGTAGCTCCAATAAAGTAGTAACTTAGATTAGACCAAGTGAAGCTGCATAATAGCCTTATCTACTGATTCCAGTACACAAATGAGCTCATTCAGAAATACCTAAAGAGCTTAAATTCSACTTCACCCATTGCCTTTACTATCAAACGCGGCTGATTTATCATGCAATGACTAATCAGAGATGCTTTCCCTCTGTGGAAGGGAAAAAGTCATCCTTTCTATATTTTCGTTTCCCCATGCGAGACTAACCTGTTACGTTCAAATCAGATAGCAACATAACTAACATTTGATGGTTTGAAACTCCTTGGTGATGTTTAGATTTTGTACTCCAAAGATGTTATCTGGGAATACATTTCATACTACCCAATCAGTATGAACCTTCAGAGACCATATTATTGACTCTAGTGAGATGAAATCTAAGTTTATTCCCACAATATTTTCTGCACATGTAGAGTTTATTCCTATAATTTATAAAACTATCTTACCTCATCCCATTTGCCCCCTGAGGAACGGCTGCGAGAGCTGGGCCTCTTCAGCCTTGGGAAGAGAAGACTGAGGGGGGATCTTATCAATGTCTGCAAGTACCTGAAGGGAGGGTGTCAAGGGGACGGGAACAAACTCTCTTCAGTTGCCCCATGTGACAGGACAAGAGGCAATGGGCAGAAATTGAAGCACAGGAAGTTCTGCCTGACCGTGAGGGGGAATTTCCTCCCTGTGAGAGTGACGGAGCACTGGMMCAGGTTGCCCAGAGAGGTKGTGGAGTCTCCTTCYVTGGAGAYCTTYAAGGCCCGCCTGGATGCAACCCTGTCTAACCTGCTCTAGGTGACCCTGCTTGAGCAGGGAGGTTGGACTAGATGATCTCCAGAGGTCCCTTCCAACCTTACTAATTCTATGATTCTCTAATGGGTATGAAAAACATGGAAGCTTTAAAAAAAGAAAGTACAATGTATAYGTGTGAATATTTAAGGGAATGCTGTAGGCACCATATCCAAGTTCCTTGAAATATTAAGTGATTATTAGTGTAATTTTTAGAATGAAGTTTTTCTAGATAGATCTCAGCCCGCTTCAGAAGAATAAGGATGAAAGAGGAAAAGTAACAGAAGTTAGTAAATTTAAAGTCAGTTCAAACACTGTACTTCAAGATCACCACAACATAAAAAAGGCCAATAACAAAAAGAATCAGTCTGATACACGATTAGGGACATTTTTTCAATCCAAGATTACATTATGTATGGAAAGGTAAGAGACAAAGTTGTGAACTCATTAGACACTGGTAGGTACAGACAACATCTAACTATCTCAAGAAACAAAACTATACACGTCCTTGGCTGTTCTAATGAGCCACTATTCGGGAAACAAGCATGCTGAAAAAGAGCTAGTAAAATATTAACAATGTTATGTCTTTTCTAAGACTTTTGTACTAAAACAAATTTATTCTTATAAAAAGTATTTTCACTGCACTAGTCACTGCTCCTAGAAAAGCAGAGTTGTTGGATTACAGTTCAATACCTGCTTGCAAGAATTGAGTTGTAAGGTAGAAACACTGATGCTAGAGACAGTCCTTATCTGACAAATCACAGGCTGAAGGTCTGAGAGATGTCTCTGCAAGTCACAGGCACCTGCTTCACTCAGTTGTGGCAGAAACTTTTAATCTTAATAAATAACCTTCAAAAAGAAATTTGGTTAACTTAAATCCATCAAAAAGTGTTACCTATTTTCTTCTTCCTTCCACTTTAAGTGACATTTTTCATAGAGTAATGACAAAATAAAAACAGTAAAAAAGTAAAAARGTTGTGCTTCAAAGACACCTCTTGACTTTTTTCCTTGCCCAGAGTAATAAAACACAGCTTAAGAAGAGGATGCTTTCTGTATAAGTGCCACTATATTGCAAGTCTCTCTGAAAAAGAAAATTCAAAATAAATTTACTGTCCTTCAGAAATAGATTAGATTTGCAGTACCAGGATATGCAACACCAAATGCCTACGTCAGTAATATGTGACCATTTTTCCTTTTTTCTAATGATATTAGATGTCTATGGCCCCATGCTAGAAATCTCATATGAACAGAAAGCACATTAACTTTCAAACATTCAAAGACTACTAAATATTTCCAATACATATGGAGGGACTAAAATTATTTTCAGTTAATATTGCAGACTAGTTTCCCCCTCCTCTCAACTGCCCCAAGCACAGGAAATTAGCTAAGGAGTTTAGGTAAGTGTAGAAAGTAAAAATATGTTCTCAGGCAGTTTAAWATAGAATTCTCTTTGGCTAATCTGTTCCACTTCTAGATCCTCCTGAAATGTCAATCCTGAGTTCTGAGTCTTGGCAGATTGATATTACTCATTACTTAACTCATTGCTTTCTACTGAATTAGAAGGGCAGTAGTAGTCTACCATAATACACTCAGGCACCTAAAGGATCTGTCCAACATCCAAGAAAAATGAGTTTGCATCAAATTTTTATTCTAAATAGCTTTTGCAGAACTCAAATAAGCCTAACTATGAAAGACATTTCTCTTCAACTAAAAAGCTGAAGATATTTGCAGAAAGAATAGAAGAGCTTGTCAATACGACAGAGCACAAGATATCAACTCAACTGACTAGAAATAGGATGATTTTGTGACTTAATTTCACAAGCATCTTCAAACTTAGATAAGTAATATCCCTTTTCTCTTGTAACTTAAATTGACTTCTCCCACTATTAATACTATTCTTTAGCCCACTTCTAACAGCTCTAGCCCAGTAAAAAACAGGGGCAAGCATAGGCCTATTAATTTCAGTAAAGCACCATTCAGAATGCTAGGTATTTTAGTATTCTGCAGAGCTGGAGTCTTAAAAAAACTAAGTCACTGTATTTATCCTTCTACTCTGCTCCCTCCAAAGTAATAAAATCAGAATCCAGAACATGGCTGTTTTGCTGCAACACAGACCAGATCACACTACTATTTTCTCTGGATATTCCCTTTCATCAAAACTATTCTTAGGCAGAAAGACATTCTGCTTGTGTGTGTAATATACATACATAATTTTTACATAAAATACTATACACACACAGAAAAAGCTTACTCTTATTGAAAAAGTGGTATTCTTTGGCCAATAACTAATCAGTTGATTTAAACAGTTGCTACATACTTCAGTCCAGGAAGACAGGAACAACTGTAATTACATGAAGAATGTGCCAAGAAACCTTTGCAGCCAAAAGTACCTTCCTTTTGTCTTCAATGAGACATTTCCTTTTATTTAGTCTAAAGGCAAATATGCATGCTATGAAAAATGCCAAAAGTATTAATGTAGCAGAGAGAAATTAAATGGTGATCAGAACTTAGCAAACAACTCACRCATCAGGTTCAGCCACATTTTAAGTGCCCATAAAAATCATTATTTTAAATACATCATCACTCAGTAGTAACAATTTCAATGTTTTGATATTCAAACCATACATGATTATTGATATTTGAAATCTGGACTTTGCAGTTAGTTGCAATTGGTTCCACAAGCCTCAAAAATATTTTTTCTGTTCTCAAAATGAATTAGGGCACAAGCATTCTCAGCAGTGAATACTTACCAGTGATCTTCTGGACACTCACATAATCCTGAAATTCCCTTTCTTAACCCTTGGGGTGTTTAACTTGAAGGATTGGCTTAGTGAACCAGATGGGTCAAGGATAAATCTGCACTGCAGCTTACAAACAAAAGTCTTTGTGTTGCTCTCCTATAAGGAGAGGACTAACACTTGCACTTACAGACCGTGCTGGCACCCTCCAATGAGAAGTCTGATGAGAAGTAGAATCTCTGTATCTATCCCCAGGAGTTCAGCCTATAGAAAACATACTTACAAACTACTACCCTTGCTACAGACGTACAACAGTATTTGTCTTGTTCTTTCTTCCACTCAGAAGAGACTGTTACATCACTGAGAAATTCCAATACATCTGTTTTATTCAGAGAATACCTTTCCAATATAAAGAACTACTGCCAAAAAAAAAAAAAAAGGAAGACTTGAAGTGGATTAATACTGTGCAATTTATGGGAGAAAAGGGAATCAGTTCTTCCATTTATCTGGAAGGCCTCTATCAGTCAGAAATGCACAGCAGGTGAATCACTACAACCAAATACACTGAAAAACTGCCTGGAAAACATGACAAGGCCAACAGACCTGACTCCAAGACATTTTTGCTCAATGTCATCACCGGCAGCGTTTCACTTGATAGCCTTTTGTGGAAAAAGTCTTTCATTAACCATTTCATTGAGCTGTCACCATAATGCTTACACTGTTATGACCTGTATTCAATCAGTAGAGCTCTGTCTCAATAATCTTGCCCTTCTGGCACCTTCACCTAACCCCAGATTGTATGCACAGGATCAACAAGAAGTCTGTTTTAGCAAGAAGAACTGTCAGTGACTCATTGATTTTGTGATCTTGTGGATTTTGTGTTTCACAAGACTTAAAGGTTTTTTTTGTTGTTGTTGTTTTCTTTAAAGACAGCATTACCCATGCATTTAACAGTGTCAAAATACAGCAGGTGGATAGTCATTCTGATGAATACATAATTAATTAGATGCAGGAATCAACCACATCAGAAAACAGGATATGTTAAAGTACCATACTGTGTACAAGAAAGTTAAAGAAACTCTGTATTTAAACCAATGCATTTGTATGAAGTTTCATACTACTTGGCTTTAATACCATAAAGTCAGGCAGCAAATAAAACTAATTTATGTGGACTGTTTTACAGTTTAGATTGAACTTGCTGAAAAGCTTAAAAGAAATAACGAAACCTGGGAGATGTTTTAGCCAAACCTAAAATCTATTTTAAAAAAAGAGTTTGCACACCGCAAAATTTAAAGTAGTATTCAGTTGAGAGTCTTAAACTCTGGATGCCATGATTTAGCTGCACAATAAGAAGAATAATTCAGTTTAAGGCACACTGCTTTGGGTAAGTATAAGGTCAAAGGACTATTCAGTGGAAGTGTGACTTAATAACTAATCTTTTTGTATGGCGCTGTCTGTGTCACCKCAATATGGGATAAAGAGTTGAAAATTTGCATTCCACAAGTATCATTTGAATCAAATCTTGAGTTTCAGACTGCATACATGATTCCTCTTCATGTCAAATTGTCATAATGCAAAATCTGTTGTTTATCACTAACCACTAACCAAATTAGAAAACTGCCATTTGTCTCTCCTTCCACTCCACTATATTCAAAGCAGTATTGCCAGGTTCCTTTTCCAACTTACGTTTTTTTTAAATACAGGAAAGTTCGATAAAAACATGTACCATGAGAGATGCAATCTGAACATACAGTAATTACTATGATTTCTCTGTTTTTCATATTATGCCAAGAAAAGATAATGTTATTCATCTTTACAATCAGCTTTAAGCACAAAGGTATATATTAAACCTACAGGTATTTTATGTGCAGAAAAAAGAAAACACTGTTCAATTTTTTACTGCTAATTTAAGCTATAGCTTCACACATTTTACTTCATGTTCTAGACTTAGGAAATGTGAAAAACAACTGCAATTTTAAAAACATGCACTTACTTTAAGAGGGGGCAAAGAGGAAATTTCAATTCATAATAGAAGTTTGACCAAGGACACCCACAGACAAATCTCTGAAGCATCAATCATTCGGAAAAAACTACCATTAGCTTTATAGCAAAAAAGTCAATCATTTGAACAGAACTCATTGATTTAGTGTCCGATTTTAGAGGCCCCTCTATTTAAGGTACAGATAAATCATATCCCTGCACAATCACTTCAGCAGATGCTTTATAATACAATGGAGAACATTGTAAATTATCAGAGGGAGTAACCCTTTGCATTGCTGAGAAATCTCAGGAAACTTTAAACTTTCTTGTTTATRTTGGAATTATTTGCTTACCTTATACAGTCAGACACGAGAGGAACTCTCCTCAACGGTACTGGTCAATATGACTTAATTTCTGAATTGTATTTCCATTACCTTTTAAAACGTGTAGCACTGACATATTTAGCTATCAAAAAGCAACTGTCAGGATGCTGTTCTTCATTTTGACAAGAAATGGCCTTCTTGCCAGAATATTCCAGAGAGAAGAGTCAGGTTTTCCAGCCTTTCTCCATGTATGAGTTATGCTGTGTACTTCTTACAGGAAAAAAAGGACTTTTTTCTTTTTAAAATAAACCAGCATCCGGAGCCAAGAATACTTCAGCCTACTTGAACCTGAAAAGAATCTAGCTGGTTTAAAAGAACACTGAATATACTGAGAGCAGTTAATTTCTTGTGTGTTCTGCCAAATAGTTTGAATGCTCATTTAAGTTGGTCATATCATATTTCATTAACAAATACACAACTGCTGCAGCCCATCAACATGTTTTGTCCTAAAGTAGCCATGTTAAACTAATCAGATGTATATACTCAGCAGAAAAGAAACTCTAAAAATAACTCTTGCACATCACTTCCATTCTAAACAGAAGAAAATTACCTAACTGCAGCTATTTTTCACTATTTTTACTGTAGATCATTTATAACAACCTACAGTAAACTAGACAACAACATTAAAAGAGTCATGACAATCTCTTCATTGTCAAATTGACTACCCAGTGAATACTTTATGAAATTATCCAAAAGTAGTGTCACTTTGCAAAGGTTGAGTTTTGTTGTATCATCACAGGCAGTGAACACTATTTGTGTTCTTTCAAACAGATACTTTAAGCACAGCTCTATCTTCTCAGTACTATTTACAGCAGCTGAATCCCAAGCACAGTAGAAGTAATCCGTACATAATCTTGTCCAGTGAGTGGGTACATGTCCCTTTTTCACTCTCCCTCTGTAAGCTGCATCTATTTCAAACTCATCTTTAGTTATGTCTTCCATCTTTGTAAGAATATATTAATCAAAATGGCAATTGGCTAGCCACAGGGCTAGGCCATCTGATTACTAACTAATCTCACAGGTTAAACAGTATATTCTTCCTCCAGTATGACACCCCCTCCCCCCCCACACACACACACACCCCTACCTGTCTCACTGAGAACTAGCCACTCTCAAAAGTGAGATTATAAGAGAATACAGAAGGGGATTTACTCTTCGGCCTTTGGAGAAGAATGCACTAGTAAGCTACTGACTCCAAGGATTCATCTATAGTAACCCTTTGTCACAGTTGTGACAAATGCCATACTGTTAAATATCATGTACATTATAATTTAACAGTAACTCTTCACTGCTTCTATTTAATGATGTGAGATATCTCTCCGATTTTGTTTTTTTTTTTTTTTCCTATGTAGTGACACACTATGATGATTGCATGTTCCCCTATATAAAATGCAAAACCACTGACAAATCCAGATGTCAGGTTATTCTTGATATATCAGAGTAAATACTGGTTTCCATGGCACCAGTATTGTGCTGGGAGCTCTCTTTTGTTTTAAATACTCTGGAGATTTTATTTTTATATATATTTATATATAAAATTTTCAGTGTTGAGAAAATGCTGTCATAGGAAAACGCAGCAATAACCAGTGCCAATCAGAATATTAAAATAAACCATGACCCTGGTTAATTTTTAATTGAAATCATTTTGAAAGTCATTACCTTAAGTTTATTCTTTAACCGAACTAACAGCAGAAAAGAGTTATTAAGTAATGGAGAAAAGACATAGCTCCTTCTGAGGAGGCTGGAAAAAAATTTTTTTTAAATACATTTTAAGTGAGGTCAATCCAGTGCAGAGTGTACTTTCAGAACCCTTTGGAGAATACCAGCATTCCCCTAGCTGTAAATAATGTCATGATTTTAACCTTGAATTGAATACTAAAGATAATAAGCACGTGCTGTACATAATAAGTAGAGAGAAAAGAGCTTCACAAAGTCAATATTAATTCATCATTTGTTTCTCAACATATTCTTTTATCTGATATGACTTAAAATTTCTCTCCACAGAAATTATTTGCATGCTATTATAATAGCATCTTGTACTTAAGTATCTGAGCTTGTAACTTCTGACTATCATTCAAAGCCTTTTTTTCTTCCTCTCCCCACCCCACTTCAGTCAATCCTTCCATGTTTTATCATTAAAGTGAAAATATAGGTTTACAGTTAGACACAATCAGTGATGCTGTGCTGAACTGTAAAAGAAACAGACTTACCGTGAATCCTAGTATTGCAGCAACAAGTATGGCATTCCAATTTTCACTGTAGTACACTGTAAAGATGAAAGATGTGCACATAATTAATGCTTTATGTGGAATTAAAGGAAATTGCACTGTTACATCTTTGTATGAACACCACAAATATATCAAAAGCTTCAAAATTCAGCTAAAGTATAAGTCTAACTCCTAGTAGAAGCAACTCTCCCTCAAGAGAGTGATTCAGTAACTACTCTCTCCCCTTTGGTTGTGGTCCAATACATCATCTAGAAAGCCTCAAACTAAGCAGAGCAACAGACAAAAATAATTTTTAAGGAGTTACAAAATATCTAGTATTCTGATTATTTTAAAGGGAGGAACAATTTTTTTTTCATTTATACTGTTTGATACATTCATCTATTATGTTATGAAACTATATTATCACCTCAAAAACATATCTATACTACCAAGATCATTTTTTAAAAAAAAAGAAAGAAACAAACAAAAAACCAACCACCCCACTATCTGGGACATTCTGTCACTATCATACCATAAAAGATACCACCTTTTAAGTTCTGGCCACTCCAGTGCCAACCCTTGGATTCCTGAGCACCCCAAATCAAGATACTGGGGTACCTCATTCATCCTCAGTGATGCTGGAAAAGGTTCACCTGTTCAGCCACAAATTCTTCTGGTAAGTGCAAACACATCACCAAAAYGCAACATAGTACTAGATCCAATTAGGCCTCCCAGGAATTAATATCTAAAGATAGTGAATTCTCCACACAAAAGATGAATTCTGCTCTACCACCATTTTTGTTTTTAAGTGTGAACTCTCTGAGGGAGTTCTAGATCTCTTTCTATACTAAAAGGAAAACTTCCCAGGGAGCAATCTGGTCTCCATGCTGTTACGGCATCTCTGTACCTTCTCAATACTTCTACCTCAACTAAAGTTCTATCTTCTAAGGTCTAAAAGCCTCAAACAGAGGCCAACACTGAAAAAACCTTCAGAAGCAGTCATTCTTCCCTTAAAACTTTGTTACTTGCAGCTGTTGCTACATATCTAGAAAATTGATTCAAGGTTTTAAAGTAACAGTTGCATTACTTACTGATATCAGAAAACAACCACAGGTCCTCGTACTTGCCACTACATTCCAAACACACACACCTAGAAACACTGGTTTGAAATGAAACACCCTTATACACAAGATCTCAGTCTCACACAGTATTTACAAGCTACAAGAAAGAGAACAGAGAGATAGACAGACAAATATGTCACTGAAAGATAAACTATCAACATTCAAAAAAAGAAAAACTGTTAGGACACCCTATTCTTCACAAATAAACTATTTTTTTTCTAGCTTCTCAATTTTTTAAAAAGCTTTACTAGCACCCTAGTTAAAAAACACTCTATTTCTTGAGAATCCAGCTTAATTGTCAATACTAACTATTTCAAGACTTCAGACCCACCTTCCAGGACTTTTTGCAACAGCATGTGGGGGTGCACACATGCAGAGACAGCCACCCCTTCCCCCACCCCCCTTTTATTTTCCTTTTGGTTTTTTCTTTATTTCTTTCTCACTCATACTTCTCCTACACAGCTTTCAGAAGGGCTGTTTAAATTAGTTGTCTGGTCTGGTAATTATCCTGTTCAGGTGGCTCTAATAACTCAAAGCACCTGTGCTACACACTTTGAGGAGAGTGTGGAAACATCAGAATATCTCTTATGGATAATTCTGACCCTATACCCTGCACTGCAATATGATCTTTCAGACATTAATTTTCTCCATTCCATCTTTCCTTCTGAGTATAAAATTCTAATCAACACTTTTTGGACAAAATAAACAGGGCAGCTCCCAATCCTTTCTGAGTTTCTCCCCACAGACTTCATTTCTTTCCATGCCAGAAATGTTATGACACCCAACCCCTCTTTTCACCCCACAGTTATGCTCCTAGAGGTTGTATGCATTCACAATCCTCTCTTATACCATATTAGATGTGTCCTGTGTCTGCCCTCATCCTCAGTGAATCTGTTTCAGTGTGGCAGAATCTCAACTAATAGGATATTTGACATACTTTATTCTTATTTTTTGCTCCTATACAATTTTCCCTCCATTCTGCCCCAAGATTCTTCTTTTCTCTTTTAATATAATCGGTAACAATAGGTTAATCCCTAGGGAGAATGGGCAGAAGGGAGATTAGGGTGCTTGACGTATAGGCAGCAACTGAAGTTGAACAGACAGTAACTGAATAGTATTCTGCAAATGGAAAAGGCTCTTTTTATCCCTCTTTCTGAGATCTCAGAAGCTGTGCAGTCTACCCAGAAGAGCTATAATTTGACTAACAGAGAAATAAGAAAACTGAAATGCATTTATAAAAGAACTCTTATTGACAAATAGTGCATAATGCCAGAGCAATCTTGAAAAGCATCCCACAAGAAGACGAGGAAGAATCAGTGCTGCAGGCCTCTCTGTGCAGAAGGAGAGAAACTTTCGAGCCACTATGTTACTTAAAGAATCCCCCTCTGCTGTTATAATATTGGCCTCTTTGCGTAAACTCATCCTGTCATACTACCTGCCAACAAGACGTCAAACCCAGCTGCAAAGCAATGGTAAGAAGCAATAAAATGGTGACAGAGAAGCATTACATGTCAGGGCTCTGAGGGCACCAATACCAATAGCTCTTACCAGCCCTGCCAGCCTCAGCAGCACCTCCATCCCTGCCCCAGCCTAAGTCCCCAGTGCAGCCCAGTCAAGGCCCTCAGGCCCTGCTGGGCTACACTTGTCCCAACTGGTCTCCCCAGATGGACCCCAGTCCATCCCCTCACTCTGTCAGGGGCTGTCACCAGGCTCTGACACCAGCTACTGGCTCTGCCCATCCTGCTCAGGCCTGGGGGATGGAATACATAAAATGTATTTTTTTTTTCCTGGAATATACTAATTGTTTTCAACTATGTTACAGAAAAATCTGAAAGTCCATTAGTTTTCCTTTAYGTATTACCTAACTTCTTGCTGGAACCTTCTTTGCTTCTTTGGACCAATATAATCACAAATACTTTTCCTGCCCTTTATTATCTGAAACGAGTGAACTATTGAACTACAGTAAACAAATTTCATCATTAAGATCAAAATATTGCACAGCTTTTAAATGGTGAAATGGCAGCTGACCACTATCCTGTGATACTGCAGATTCCACATGGCCCAGTAAGACTCTTTATGCAAAAAACTGTCTTTGGTTGCAAGATGACTGCTGTTCTTCCTTCTGATTCGAGCAAGTAGACAGACTATACAAAACCTTGATTTTCTCTGTTTTTTTTTCTAATTAAAATATGTAAAAATTAATTTTGAATTGGTATGAAAGTAGCATCTTTCAAGACTTCTCATTTAAAAGAAACAGGTGCCAAATCCTTGATTTGCAGCATTTTGGCTGAAAATAAGCAGCACGTTGTGAAAATCTTCACAAGACAGCAAAACGAAGCACAAAATAACACACTTTCACAGAAGAGAACAGGACTGTTTACTGATATAAAGAAGACTAAGTTCACATTTACTGCTTACTTGCTTCACAACAGAAATTGAAATTGAGGTCTGCCACTTCACTGTCGAGTGCTAAAGGGCTGTGAGGTATTCTCTGTGATTTCTACGTTGCACAAAGTACTTCATTATTAAGTGAATATGAAAAAGAACCCAGGGTTTCACCTTTCATATAAGTGCCCTAAAAATAGGCTACAAAGTCATTTTCTCTGACTGATTGAAATTTATTTATGTTAAGTAAAACAGTTTCTGCAGGAGAGACAGGGAAACACACTGATATTCTGTATACCGAAATAAGTCAGACACTATTTTGGAAGGGTAAAAATCTAGGTTCCCATTTTTCATCCTATAAAAATAGAGGGAAGGTCTGAACCTCTCTCTCCCAGGCTCTAGCTAATGGGACTGGTAAATAAAATGACTAAAATTCACCAGAACCCAGATAATTCCTAACAGACAGGAAGCATAAGGAGCTTTCTCTACCTTGGCATTGATACTTCCAGTCTCTTTTTAAGATCGGAGTCTCTAACTGAGAATATCTGTGGAAGTCCTTAAACAACTTGCAGTTTCTGTGTCTCAGCATGGTCTGTTTGACAGCGGGCTCGACCATAAACAGTTCTTATCCTTTTATGCCTCTTTCTATTGCCCTTGTCTTCATATTCTTTCAAAAGGCTTTTTTTTTTTTTTTTTTCCTGGGGGATTTTGGTTCTTTTTTGAAGAGACAAGCGCCTGTTGCCATATCAACTGAAGTAAGAAACAATGCCCTATTCAAGCACTCCATTGTTACAAGCAGAGACTACATTTACATGAACTTTTCCCACAAAACCCCAGTGAGCTCAAAGAAACATCCTCAGGACTCACAGACAAGCAGAAAATACGATCAAATAGACAACCTTCAGGATATTTTTACCCTCACAGCTACTGTTGTTTTAGTGTAGCTTATCAAAAAGCATCCATTTGAAACAAGAGGAGAAAGATGCCGAAGAAGAATCAAACCAACTAATCTTAGACAATCACTTAGAATTTAATAGAACTTACTATAGAGGATAATTTAAATGTGGATGCATTCATTGGGTAATATGAAAAACTAACAAAGATTTTTCCACTTTGGAAATTCTTTGTCTCCAGTGTACATAAAAATATCCCTAGAAAGAAATCACATGCAGCTTTGATAGTTCTAATACACTGTATTATTTCAAATATGCTCTTTTTTGATAGAGTTATCTTCACGGGAATCTCTCCACAACACAGTAGAAAAGTGATCTGGGTATAAATTAATAAGGACTTTTCACAAACAATGAGTTTGAGACAAAGCCTGATACTTCACGTCAATAAGAACAGGCACAGATTTGYGGAAAAACAAAGCCTGAAAAGGAATTAACGAAAATTATTCAGTACAGAAAAAGTGATACCTAATTTAAACTCCATTATTTCATTAAATATAGAACTGAGTAAGTATTTAACCTCACAAGAACATAAGTAACTTGGAATCATGGTTGAGGCAGACTAAAACAAAAGTCAGCTCCTGTGATAACAGCAGTTGCACAGATTAACAAGCGGTATTCTACTCCAAAGGAAGTTCACAGAGGTTATCAATATTTCCTCATAGATCTCTTCATGTTATTTTAATCCTTTACTAGAAACAAAACAAACAAAAAAGTCTTGAAAATAATGTTTTATCTGTGAAAAGAATGAGATTGACAAACAGGAGACGGTTTAGCCACAGGAAATGTATCCTGTGGCCATCAGCATCTTCCTGACATTTCTGCATGTCTCAACCTTACCTCTCAGGACATCTCTAGGGGAAAAAGATAATTCAGTCTCTACACACACTGTCAGTTGCCCTTTTTCTTGAGAAAGCAAGTAACTGTCAACCTGTGTCAACTGTAATGCTAGTTCTTGCAGTTCAGATACCAACCAGGACTGGGACTCTTACCTTTCAAGTAAGCATCCAGCAGTTGTTGAACATTAACAAGTTCATAAGCAAGATCTCATTTTTGCTCATTTCTCAAAGCACAGAACTATAACTCAGAAAAGCCCATAACACTTAGGAAGCATAATAAACATATGAAGCAACATCACCTTAGAAATTAAATGAAATTTGGATAACTGTCATCATTTTCTCCTTTATAACTTGTTCAAGATTCTTTAAGAAGAAATTATGTCATTTTTATTTTTTTCTTATACACAAACACACCAAAGGACATACACTGTAACCTGATGATGAATGAAGTCTGAACTGTAATACTTGTTTTTAGATATTACATGTGACATGGTTACAGAAGCAAAGTGTGTAGTGGGAAGGGACAGGAAAATAAATAGGCTTGTGAGCACCTCAATAGCTTGAGTATTTTTAGAGCATTTAAAACTTGACCAAATGAGAAAAATGCTTATTGAGGGAAAGCATAAATAGAAAGCTTTTGGAGAAGATCTTGTAGGCTGTTGAAAGAAATAAGCCATGTTTTCTAAATATATAATAAAAAAATAAAGCTTCTTACAAATTATAGGAGTTTTTGTTCCATTTAAGGATATTCATGTTCCATTTATTCCAATTTAAGTGAGCTAAGAGACCACACTCTTACCCYCAGAATGGATCCATATGCAGAGAGAATTCATCTACCTAACAGCTGAACAAGTAACTGGAAGAACAATTTCTGCTTTATAAAAATGATTTTCAGTCACCCTTGTGGAAGAAGACCTGCTTTATTAAGACTGGAGAAATAATAATAAAAAAAAAAAACATGTGCTTGAATAAATCTTTGCCATCTAAGGCCCACTGGTTTTGGAGAAGCCATACGGATATGTCCTCAAATCTACTGTTTATGTAAGAGGGCACAACTACACGTGCATGTAATTAAATCAGGTCAATTTATTCCAACAGTGATTCTGGCCACTGGTGTCTCACTCAGAAGCAGCCATAACTCATAGAACTCTACATGCCAATGGCAAGGCTCCAATCTTCCATGCTTTGTAGACAGAAAAGACAGGTATATAGTGTTATATGTTATGTTATATAGTGTTRCTGATATTCTTTCGAACTAGCAGTCAGTTGTCTATTAAATAAACTACATTTATTTTTCCACTTCTGAACTGATTGAAAACAAGTTGAAAATGTCCACAAATAAATTACTGATCCAAAACATATCCATGCATAAGTTTTAAAGCAAAAAAAGGACTTTTTTTTTTAAAGAGCTGAAATTCTTCAACAAAAAGTTCAATGTATTTTCTGGGAAGAGAACTATGCTTTGTAGAAAATTATATTAAATTGCTTTTATAAAAATATACAAAAATCATTAAAGATTTAGCAGAATCTTCAGTATTCGATATTGTTACTCAGTCACAAAGAATAAATAACAACTTCCTTAAATTCTCCATTTCCTCAAAGTTCTTAACTTCAATCTAAATGGAAAGTGTATAACCCGCCTTAGTCATTTTGAAACAAAACCAAATCCTGATGTATTCACGTTTTTGCTGAACAAAAAAATCCTCAACTGCGAAGAGTTTGATGCAGGTTTGTAGGTGAAGAAATTTTGTTTCCATATTGAATTCTGGGCACTGCACTCAATAATTGCAAAAGAAATCTCAGATTTCTTTAAAAAAAAGCTGTATGAAAAGCTGTCTTAGAGTTTGATAAACCCTAAAACTGTGAATAAAGCTCAGCTGAAAACCTCACATTTTGCATGTATTCAATGTGAGGCAAAAGCRCCTTCCAAGAATTTCTGAAGTACAGGTTCTTCCTGGAAACAGACTGGTATTCATTCAAAAGGTTTGAGCCTTAGACTAAATTTTGCAGAGGCAGTGACTTTCAATTTTGTTAAAAACAATAACCAAGCAAGTTTTGCAACTGAAGGCTTTCACAGATGTCTGGAGATGTTTCAACGTTTCAGCCTGTACTTGGTAGCTTGTTGTAAATTGTTTACATTAGAGCTCTAGAGAATTTAGATTCTGACAATCTGATTAAAACTGGCACCAGATTCTGATAGACTAAGTAAGTCTGGCACTAGTGTAATCTATGTAACATAAATAAAACATATTTTGTCTAACAAGCTGAAAATAATTAAATGATATAACAGGATCTCTTTGTGAAGAAGCCATCTCATCTCTTCCCTTCTCTTGCTCTCTCTTTTTTTCTCCTTCAAGCTTTTCCCATCCTCACCCCCAGTTCACTTAAATGAAACTTCAGCCATCTTACCAGGATATAAAATAAGATTCTGAGACCTCTAGTCTATTTTATACTTCATTGCATTCATCTTCTGTTCTCTATTAATATAATTTGTTATCATCTTCCATATTAGATTCAAACTGAATCAGAACCTTCAAAAGCAACGGGAGAGGGCCATAAACATCACAAAATACTAGGCAAAAACCCGATACACTGCTGAATCATCTCCTGCAAATGATATGTACTTACATAAATGGAAGAAATTTTCACTGATGAGGTAAAACTGCTTTACTCGCTTTAATTCACTAGAGAGAGAAAACAGTAATTATAAAAAGCAGAAGGCATAAAATAGAGAAAAGAATGCTGTTACAGAGCTAAGTAAGAATTCCTCCTTCATTGAATAATTTGATTATTTTGCATTTCTTCATATATTATTTGCATTAAAATAGTCAGGAAACATTTTCTGAACACTAGGATCTGAACATTGGACTTCTCAGCATGGCAGGTGAAATATATCACAGTACAAACGATTTTTTATGACAGAACATTTCTCTTCCAATGAGATTTCAGGTGTGAGAAGTAATTTGAGTATTTCTGCACACAAGAGAAATGTGAAGACTAAAAATCAGTGTAGGACTGTTCTGATGTCAAAGCACCCTAACTTTAATAAAATTGCTAAATAAAAGGAATCAGATGAGATATATGCAGATAGTGAAGAATGACCTCAAAACCCAAAGCAGAAATAATAAACAACAAGCCTTTCAGTATGCTTCTCAGCTATGAAGTCTCACACTCCCCTCCTATATGTTGATTTTGAAAAAAAAAAATCTACAAGCTGAGTTTTCAAAGACTTTGGTACCATCACATTAAAATGCCCTCATATAGAAGTGCATATAGTATGATTAATACCCTTGCATTTGGAATGACCAACAATAGAGGACTTCAAGCAACTTTGTAASAGAAAAATAGCTTAGTCCCTGAATTCACTAATGAGGGCTCTAGGCAGAACTTCCTATTTCCCTTCTCCATAGTTTTCGGCAACGTACATTCTTACGATTGAATTTTGTTATTACATTTTGATAATTCCTATCAGGAATCTGTCCTTGGAAGGTGAAATAAATTCCTAGTTTTCTGAGTGAGCAACCTATTATGCTAGCAATTTTTGGAGGGAACAATCCAAATTTTTCTTTCTTTCTTAAAAAACAGAGTGGCTATACCTTTAATTAAAATAGTCCTCCTTTTGAGATTAGGAGCACGATAGAGGAGCATAATTAGGAAGTTACRAAGTACTTGTTATGCAGTTGCCAAATTGTGGGACCCTAGACAGCAGTTCAAAGAAAAGTTACTACAAATCAAAGCTGTGTTCTTAACACAGCTTTTAAAATTCTCTCCACACGTGCTCAGAAACCTCAGAAGAACAACTGTACCCATTCTACATCAGGTACATACAAGGTTCACCTCTTTTCACTAAAACCTAAATGGAAGTTTCTATGAAATGAATTATCTGGCACTAAAACATTTTGATTCAAATTTTAACATATATAGTAGGTTGTATGGGTTTTTTTCACTAATATGAGAGACATAAATGTTTTTGTAGTGAATTTATGGCTCAAGCCTTTCCTGTTATATTCTGCTCCATGCTATAGCTTGTTTTCTAATTGCTTTTTACTATCTGTCTTTTTTGCATAATAACCTGCAAAATTAAAGTTAATCATCCTAGAGTCTTCCTGGAAAACAGGATTATACGAAATATAGACACTAACATAACATGAATAAAAAAAATGACATATTTGCTTTCTTGCACAGTCCTAATAAGACTTAATTCTGAGGTCAGAGTAGAATTTTGAAGGAGGATGCAAGGTATTAAAGAGTTGCAGTCTCCTATATATTTTCGAAGAAGAATTCTCATAAAATGCAGAATATGGAAAAGGGAAACTAGCAATGTCCTTTCCTTTTGGGGTAATCTGAGAATCTTACATGAAAATTTCACTGTTAGAGTATATATGGTCTTAGTCCACTTACTACATTAATTTACTACAATTCTGCAAACCCAACGTCTTCCATTTTACTTCAAGTAAAAGCTAAGCTCCTCCTACTTCTAACTCTGTTATTTTTGAAATTCCTTCTCCTGACTTTTCCCTTTTCTTTCAGTCTATAAAAGATTTCTTTTTCTTTTTCTATCCCATTCTTCTCATTTTCTTTTCCATTTTATTCTTTGTTCTCATTTTCATCAGACAAAAACATACCCTTTGTTACACAGTTATTCATTCACACTCTCATGTGGACATAAAAATATCTTAAAACATCTTGACGCCTAACTAATGCATAGATGGCCAGACACCAGTCAATGTGGTGAAAACTGGGATATAAAGTATAAGGGGAGTTTGACCCCACTAGTCTGGCTTGGAGGAATGAGAAAGCCCACATTCAACAGATGTCAATTCTAGCAACTTTGCTGGAATAAGTAAGATGATAAAGATTGAAAATTTGACACTTCATTCAAGTCACAGCTTGTAATGTCATTAGGAAAAATTTGACATAGCCTTATGTCACAGCTAGGAAAACAAAAAGGGATGAGAACCTTCCYTTTGGGAAATACCATTCCAGTATCATCAATGTTTGCTTCTGTCCTGATCTCTGAAACCATCAGAAAAGAATAAAATGAAAACATACTGAAAACCTAGTACATATTTAATTATAACAGAAACATTTAAAATAGCAAACAGAAGTACTATACTGATAAAATTATACACGGCAAAACAGAAACATAAGATAAGGTGAAACACAGGAATATCAATTGAAGAAGCATTCTGTTTCTGGTCTTGGAAGGCGGTTGTCCCTAAAAGGTGACAATCATTCAAAAATAGACTTGAAATTTTATTATATTTCATATTAACTACATAGTATTCAGCATCTCTCTAGTCATTTCAGAGTTAATCATGAATCAAGTCTTTTAGGGTTATTTCTGCAGCATTTGTCTGCCTGCCTATTTTACGTCTACCTGCCCGTTTTAATGGTATAGTGTAAGACATGAAAGTTCCAGAAAGATCACTTTGATCTATCCACAGAAGACATTCTTTTCATTGTGGGGGAATGTAATACTTTAGTCTTTATATACATATATATGTGTGTGTGTATATATATATATGTATATATACACACACATTCTGTATGATATTTAGGTTGTATAGGAACYATCACTCAGTCATTTCACAAATAAACAAGAAAATACACAAATGAATAACCTCATAAAGGTTAACACTGCTCTTCTTAACTGCTTTGAGCAGTAAATTGTGCAGAAGAATTCTAGAGGCCATGGAACAAATCATCAGATGTTACCCAAATCTGACGATCATGGTGAATTCCGAGCTTTGCTCTCTGACCTCCACATAGCAGGCTATATTTACCCAAAAATGGGAAGACAATTTATATGGTACAGTAACCACAAAATGAATGAATGTATTTCAGGGTTATTAGAGGTTAGCAAGCATAAGATTTTATTCTTATTGGAATGTTTTTTATAAAGATCACACTTTTTGCAGAAAATAATGATAGAGTTTAATATCAAAGATGTCAGCTATGAAGATCACATGGTTATTGTGAGAAATAACATTTAACCTTTCTCCTGTGGCTGATGGAGGCCAATGCAGTATTTTATTATCAACATTGGCAGGTGATTTATTACCACTATTTCTACTCCAGTAAAACCACATTAGGCTGTGCTTGATGTATCATTTGTTATCTTCAAACTCCCCACACACTTTCTGCATGCATAATCTCTTTCTTGTAACACACTTCAGCAGAAAATGGTAAATATTTAAGTCATGATTCCAGATTCATCAAAAGCTTAGGAGCTACAATACAGTAGCTAAATGGATTGTGCCAGACAATATTTGATGCCAGCATAAAGCTATAGTCTTGCAAAGAGTGATGTAACACATCTGGAACATCAGCTATGCATAATAGTGCATTAAAGCAGATTCAGGGGTGACAGAAAATAAATCATTAACAGACTTCAAAGGAGAACAGAACTTTATAAAACAAATTCATGTCAGCTATCATGATGTCATTTGYTAGTGTAACAGCAAACTCTACATGAAGAAAGTTGTGAAATAATTTTTTGAATACAACTAAAGTATGATTGGTGTCTTTAGTTCTGGGTCCACAATGGGATTAATGGCAAAACTTCCATTAATCTCAATAGCACTAGGATTTAATGTTGCATTCAGTAGTCAAAATACTTGTTACTCAGATGTTACTGGAAATATAAAGTTGTCCATCTAACTTTTCTRTCCTATTTTGGTGACTACCTTACTAATATTCATACACTCACCCAAAACAATTCATAATTTTACAATTACTTAAAAAGGAATCAGAGGAGGATATCAGGAAAAGAGCTGATGCTGAGGATATACCTTGTTTGACATTCATCATTCTGCCTTATAAGCACAAAATGATGAAACAAGAATTTTGAAGTTTTTCACAGAATTATTTGCCTCTGATTTTGCTTACACTGACTGAATTATTACATTTGCCAACACTTCTTAGATGAGGACCTATGGCATTTTTTTTTAATCAGTCCAAAGAGGAGTGTATGGAAAATTTGTTCCTATTTTTGCAACTTTGTTGCAAGACCTTTGCTTTTAGCAACTTAATGTGATACACACAGTAAATAATTCTCTTTTCTTGAGCAGAAGAAAGTGTTTTGCTTTGTATCTGATGTTTTGTCTCTGTTGAATTATCCAGCTGCATTGTATCTCACCAAACTTAACTTAGGCGAAAGCTCAGATCAGAATAACAGTGACGTCTATCTTCACTTAAGAAAGACGAAGATTATCAGTAATGGTAAGACATTTTCATTTGAATGACTACTTTAAGCATTTGTACAGCTTTCAGACTCAGAATTCAGTCACATCCCCCTTACGCATACTGCACTAAGTATCATGCCAATTCAAAGGTGACCATCATTGTCATGCCTCCTTTTTTTAGGAGGAAGCTCTAGACTAGAAATAAAGGAAGAATAAAAACCTTAACCATCTTTCAGTCAAAGTCCTTTTTTATCTTGTCTAAATTTTGTTGTTGGATATACAATGCAAAAAGTCAAGATCTCCATCTCAAAATGTAGCAGCCTGTATATTACCAAAATTCAGATTTCTTACAGGTTTCTTATTTTTCCAGGTCTTCAGGATTAGTTCTTTTCAGTATCTGTAAGAACTGGATTCTTGCAGAGTGTCACCAGGGAATTTGAAGACTGAAACTTGGTGCAACCGAATCTGCACCAAGGAAAATTTGCAAAGTGTTTCCTACACTTTCCTCCATCTATCTGCAGTATGAGGTCAAGCATATTATTAAAATTATACAAGGAAGGAGAGATTATGAATACCTCACTATCAGAAAAGCTTGTATCAAAGTTCACCACCTATTAGATATAGGCTAACTCAATCACGAGACACAAAGCCAAATGGAACTATTTTTATAAATTCCAGTGCTCATCAACTACTTGTCTAATCACATATATCCCCAGAAAGTCAATTGAAGTGTTTCTTAGTTTTGCTTGAAAATGTGCAATATATGATCTTGAAAGTTAAGCCTTTTGCCACTTTTAGCCAAAGATCTTTAGTATACTTCCAAGTTTATGAAAAATTCAGAGGATACATTCCTTTGGTAAATTTCACAAATTTTGAAAAAAAAGTCTTTATTTAATTAGAACGACATTTTCAGAGCAGAGGAAGGACTCTGACTTTCTTTATGGTGATGAATTAACTTTGTTCATGGCTTTTCTTGTGTTAGCTTCTTCTTCTCAATGGCTGTTAAGGACATACATTGTTGAATAATAAGAAAAGTTCAAAACAGAATAGCCGCTCTTAACCTTGCCAGTCTCCTCTGTTTGGAACAGTTTCCACTACAGCACATGCATGTAGCACGTTTTGCTCTGAAATCTCATTACGTATGTATGAGTTCAAAGTTTAGCAATACCTTTTTAAAATGCTCTGCTTTGGCAATGTGGTATTTGACTAAACAAGTCAATTAAACTACAGAAGATAAACTACTTTCTAAGAAGATAGCATTAGATAACCACTGCATATTCCTTGCAATTCATTAGAATGCTCTTGACTTTATCTTTCCCAATTTAGTATGCAAGTTAAATGTGATACTAATGAAAACAACACGGATTATTTATTCACTTAATCAATCAGTTTCAAACTTTTGAGTGACAAGTTTACTTAAGTTAATTGAACATACAGCTTTGCCAGATTCAAGCCTAGTTTAAGCACATACAAATCCAACCATTCTATAACAAGGCACATCAAGTGGTGCTGCCATATAGAATACCAATTCTAAGAAAGGCTTTCCCATGACAACCAGAAGCATTCTACTTCATTATTAAAAAATAAATAAGCACCATATCCTCCTGTCGTTCCTGTTATTTAGAAATATAAGTAATATTTTGTTAGGATGAACAGGAAATCTATGCCATGTCACTTGTTAACTATCAAAAAGAAAAGTTGAAAAAAAATGAGTACACATATTTTGTTCATTTTGCTTGGTATAAAGACTTCACTGACTCCTAAAAAGTTTGTTTCTCACGTGTTCTTGGTGCTCTATATATTTACTATGTTTCATAGCTGAGCTTTTAGATCATGTTTGTGATCTCGCTGTCTTGGGATTTGTCTTCACATCTGCTCACAGATTTTTTTTTTTTGAAAAAGAAGAATTTTGAATGATTCAGTGTTTTTAAAGCTATTAATTTTATGTTATTGCCTGTAATTAGAAAGTCTAATCTTGCAGTGACTTCTCAATGGATAAATCACAGCACTTTTGCAGAGTTCATCAGCAGTGATGCTGCTGGAGAGATATGTGTAAATGTCACCCTTAGGTGRTAGCCTTTGTAGGACCAGTGCTGTAGCTTAAAATTCAAGCTTTATGGGGAAGAAAGTTTATACCTGAGACAGTTCTGCACTACTAAACTTTACAAAGTTTAGTAATACAATCAATTTTTGAATTTGTTGTTTTGTTGGCACATTAGAATAGAGAAAGATTTTTCAGAGAATTAAGAATTTCAGCTTTCCCAATTGCACGGAACTGTCCCTCATGCAGTTCACATTTAGCTGCATGGCACGAGTCCTACTTAAACAGAATTCAAATGGAAGAGAACACGATCAAATGGAACTTGGCTCAGCCACATAAAATAGATTGTATTGTTGCCCTTGAATAATTCAGATCAGTTCCCTGAATTAAAAATAAAAACAAAAAAGAAATAGCAAGGGAGGAAAAAAGATAAAAATTCTACAGGACATTATTGCATGCTGCACGTCCAGCACTAGATCCGAGATTATCAGATGACTCTATCTCTCATTATGACAATAAATATTCACAGTGCATAGGGATTGCTGTCTATGCAGGCTGCAAGTAATGATAGTTACTGCAGTGATTCACAGCAGTCTGCCTTCAATATAAAATTTGGAAAGCAGATAATCACTTGGTTGGGAATCCCCTTTGCTGATGAATATGCTGCTTAGTTCACTTCCCTCCTGAGTTATTATTAGACAGCCCATTGTTATCAAATAAATAGTTCACTTTTCAGCAGGAACTATCTATCACTGTCATATGAAACATGAATCAGTGAAATTCACCTTTTACTCTTATGCTCCCAAACAAAAAGGGAGTACTGACTATCAACGTGCAGGGTTTCTGAGCTCCTGCTGTGTGTAATTTCCCCTTCTATTAGTTAGGGCCAGTAGGAGACAACAACACATAAATGAGAGGCAGAATATATCTGGGAACAACAAAAATAGGCTGATGTTTAACTGAACTGTCTGACTAACCAYTTTGCCTCTGCAGACTGAACAGTAAGACTGATCTTTTAGTGCCAACAGCCACTCAAACTGTGATGGCCTTACACTGAGCAATACAGCATTCTAAGTGCAAAATACACTCTCAATATCAGCTGACCAAATGTTCTTCCTTCTCTCTTCCTAGTCAAATACACATCTATATTGAACATACTTCTTGCTCTACAGCCATAGAAATGGTGGAAGACAGTGTCAGCATAATGACATATCTTAGTTCCATAAAGTGTTCCTTCCTCTTCTCATAAAGTACAGAGCGATATTTACATACCACTTTTTATTACATTTACTTTCCATAATACATTACATTTTAAAATTTATAAAACTTTTAAATAAGAATTTTATTATGGTAAAAATAGACCCTGATTGAGTCAGAGGAAATAAGAAAAAGGATTTTTGGTTGTTTATAATGAAGGTTATGTGAAAGAATTCAAAGTTATAGTTCAAGGTCCTTCCAAACTTATCCTTATTTAGTTCTGCTTTAGGATAACAAAAATTGCAATCCTTTCAATAGTTTAAGGTTACTGTGTTTGTGATAAGATCTATGAATGTTTAGTAATTTCTAAGTTGTGTAGCATGCTAATCTGGACAAAATATAGCCTGTGCTAAATACAGGCACAGATACCTTACAGACAATGCTAAATAGGTTCTAGGAGAGTTCTAGATACACTACATCTGTGATTTTTGCATCATAAAAATCTAAGAACTGGTTCAGAACAAGGGTCTATCCCCATATTCCTTCCCCAATATCATCCGTAAGAAAATGTCTAGGAAAGAATAGTAAGAAGGCAAGTATACATTATACCTTCCCTTTGATATTCTCCTAGACTCCAAACATTTTAATATCAAGGAACTTCCTGACCCTATTTTTGTTTCTGTCTGGCTTCATTCATTGTTTAAACCAATGGAAGCCTCAAAGGTCAAAGCTGTTGAAAAATGCTTTGCTTTCCCTCGTACACAGAAAAATGATTTGATACCAAGTGACCCATTTACGTCTTCTATTTTATTCTGTGATTATAAACCRTATCTTTTTTGCCATATAAACAACGATCTTACTTTTAGTAAAATTTAAAATACTCTCTGCTACTAACTGCAATTATATTTTATTTGTATTTGTTCTAACGTAACTGATATCTGCATTCCATTCATTCCAAAGTAATATTGACTTTACAACTCTAGTGATAATCAGTCATGTGTTTGAAGCTCCTCAGTAAAAAGGTAATTTTCCTACATTAAGAGTGATGCAAAATTTTGTATCAGACTCCCCGCAAATCGTTTTTTACATTAACCTAGGTCAGCAGGAAACAAACACCTCTCAGCACTCTCTCCAGGGCTTTAAAAGAAATTTAAACTAAAGAAATATCTTAAATACAATATTGTTAATAACTGATAATAAAATGGACTACTGATGAGATTTGGAGGTGAATTTTTGGAACAGTTGTGCAGGTAACTGAGTATTCTTTTTAACAAAGTCATACTTATAAGTGTGCATTATCCTCACACTGCTGTTTTCACGAGCGTCATCCATTTCTATGTGCTTCATTTGCATTCCTCAACGTATGACTCCTGAGACTCTTTGTAACTCTCATACACCTCTACTTAACAATGTATTTATCTATTAAGTGAAATATATCCACACTGTGGATGCTTCCTTCTAAAATTTACTCAGGTATTACTCAGGAAAACTTTGGTCTTTCACTAGAAACAGTCCCCTGCCTGTTCCTCATGCAAAATAGAAACASGACTTCAAAATTCTCTGTTTCCATTGTAACATTTGCTTTTTTGCCCTTAATTTTTCTAAAATGACATTCTACATCAATTTTAAGTTTACTTACAATTTTCTCATCTTTATTGCTTGTATAGCAAGGCTCATGAGAAGTAACCGACATGAACATAAAAAACATGACTAGAAAAACTACTGTGTGACTTTCTGTTATGCTCTGAAGGTTTCACTGTAAATATCTCAATTCGAGTTACGTCTTGGCCGATGGGAGTGTGGTGCCCAGACAATTTAGCTACGAATAAAACCACACACCGAATGTAGGCATGGAGCCCCACTACTTGGGTTGATTTTCCCTGAAAAGTGGTAAGTTAACTTTATAAACTATTCTAATAGCAGAATAAAATGTTACAGCAGCAGCACATTTTAACTGTCTGATGATTAGTTTCATAGCAGACATTCTCATTTCTTAGTCCTTCGAGATTTGAGAGCTGTGTATAAGTTATGAGCAGTCAGACAATATTAAGTACAAAGTATTTTATGATCATATATAAATATATATAATGAACATGATGTTACCTTGATTTATCAAAGTATTATTTAATATTAAACTCTTTTATGGTTTCATCCTCCATACTGCATAAATTGTGCCTTATATTCTATGTATGCTTCTCTATAATTTCAGCTAAGATATATATTACGAAGCAGATAATTCTACAGCTGAAAAATTGTCAGCAGGACTAATCAAAGTATCTCAAGATATTACAGAAAATTTTCATTATTAAAAAMTGTCACTGTAAACTCTGTTTCCTAGCTAGGAAGACAAATTGTACAAGATCTGCATGTTCATGCAGAAGCATCTACCACCTGTACTCAATACATATACATWCACCAACACATCCGAGTATCTCTTCCCAACACCTACATACCTCAGGGAACTGTGAATCTTTAGAAGAGGTAGACTTGTTCCATATACAATCTTGACATCTCTTCCTGGACTTTCAGTTTGGAATCTATGTGCCTTCTCTGAGGACGCTTAACTTACAAAAGACAAGTCAGTAGGTATGTTTTCTGATTCCTGTTTTGACTTATGACCATGGGAGCTAGCTAAAGTCTACCAGTGAAAACCATGGAATGACTGTAAGGTGCACTTAAGTTGTCTTGGAATCAATCAAGAACAGTAATACTTCAGAAGTTCGTTCATTAGCAAGGAGAGTTCTGGATATGAATACAGAATTCTTCTTATATGACAGGACACTCCTATTGATGTTGCACGTAAACATGATAGAAAAGGCTAACCACGTTACTGCTATAAATCTGTTGAAAGAAGTACATCGCAGAACTCAGTGACTTTATCCAGCCTGTTCATCACTGCATCATTCAAGGTAAACTTGAAGATCTAGTAGCAGAATTTCTGAAGCATCAGCCCCGAGGCCCCTTCTGTGTTTGACCTAAGCTCAGCTTCACAGCCACTTCTAATTTTTGTCCACATTGTATGGAAGGGAGGAAGAGTTTGATGGGGGACATGTACAGTATTTGCTGTCCAGGAGAAAGAATAAAATGGATTGTGGAGAGTATGAACAATGAAGACAGTCAGTAGGCTCCAAATTTTCCAGTCCAAAATAATGTCTTCTCTAGACACTCTTAATGACCATGTTTCCTCCTAATTGTTTGATGATGGTAGAAAATACTTTATAGTAAGTATATTAACATACTGTGTATACTGAGCAGAAAAGAGCTCAAGAATAACTGTTAGAAGTCACTGGGTAAAGCTATTATTCTTCATGTACACAGGACACTCAGTCTCCTAGAACGGGTCTCATGTGAGATATCATCGTACACTGGCACACTAGAATACCTGAATGTTTCCAGTTGCTCACATATGAAACAATATAGTGCTATGGATTTAATACTTTAGTACTAACATTGGCTATGAGGAAAAATTAGGGAAATAACTAAATCATGACTCATACAGCAGCAGAGAGTTGAGATTCACATTTTTATAGACTATGGAAAGAAATCAATATTACTTTTTTTTGAGTTATTTCTGTAAATGCTCTAGTTAATAATTAAAAGGCTAAGAAAAAAGGGATCTGGTTCTAATGTGAGCTTATTACCATTAAATTAATAATTTATGATTAATTGRAATTTTTGTACTTGTATGTTTGCTTATGTGTATACGTTATTGTATCAGGGTAGGAAAGCGAAATAAAAACTAATGGCACTTGAAAGTCTCCAAAGAATAGAGAATGTCCATGAATACCATGAATTTCCAACAAAAACAAAAAAAAAAAAAAAACAAAAACAAAAAGCATTTGTGGGTTTCCAAATTAACTTTGGAACCTTGAAAAGACTCTCTGAGGAAAAGTTCATCCTGTTCTTTATCTTCTTAAAATTAATATGCTGATCATTTTTTTCTCCAGTTCAATGACTTTTCCCCTTGTAATTTACTTCTAAACACTTCTAGATAACTATTGCAGAACACTGGGCAGAAGAGAGTGGTGACACAAGATAGTGCAAGAACAGATTTGTTTTGGGTAGGCAGAAAGAATTTCAGATTTCATCCCACCTCTGTTAGTCTTTAATGTTTTATGTATCCTTACAGCCACCCAGCAGACAACTGTTATAAAATTTTTAACATTTAGGAAGCCTTTTAACAGAGGGTATAGAAAAATAACTGGAATGAAATAGAAGAAAGTGGGAGGCTAGAAAGTGAATTAATGTTAGAGATCCTTCCTATGCAATAATTCTGGAATTTTAGCCTTATCCTGTTTTTATTTCTTCCAATCATTTTGATTTGGTCATTCTCACAACAAAATGAATGATGTTGGTTTCTAATACAAATCTGTATTTATATCATTCTACTTTATCTTACTTTTCTTGCTCAATTCCTAAGCATCTTTTTTTTTTTTTTTTTTTAATTTGGCATTTTCACCTTGTTCTGTCAAGACGAGTCCTTCTAACCCTGTGTCATCAGTAAATTTCATTTACACTCATCTCTTTTCTTATGTGCCAAGGTATCTAATTAAACAACTTAAGATTTACTCCAGTTAACACTCCCACAGCCTGATACTCTCCCCTTTCAACAAAACCAGTTGTGATCTCTGATTCATCCAACTCCTTACAACCTTAGAATTAATATGCCGTTCAGCACTTTCTCCAGTTCAATTAGTTTCTCCCTTGTGACTGACTGTTAAATGTCTCTGAGTTACTACTGCAGAACACTGAAGAACCATGCATGGACGTACACAGCTTTAGCAGCATCTGCTTTTTGCTAGTTATATACAAGACTGAATAATTTGCATCAACTATATTTTTTGCCATGAGAAATGGGCTTTCAGTAATACATGGTACAAGTCTACTGTTCTGTGGACTTGTTCTATGCATGTGTTAAATGTGCAACTTTAATGCACATGAAGACATTTGATTTTCCATTGTTTCTTTGTTTCCTTGCTTTTTTAGACAGCATCAAATCTAACTGCCCTGGGAGTAAGGGATTTCTTTATGCCAAAATTCTTTTTTTTCACAACAAAATAAACCAAAATAACTTCTTAGAGGACGACACCACACTTTGTGAAGGAACACTTAGGTTAAGGAGAAAAAATGTGTAAGATTTATCCAGAAGAAAACACCTCTGCCAGCCCATATCTTTTCACAAGGATCTGCAGCAACAGCTGTTAAAGGACCATGGCTTCAAGACTACTACAGTAGTCCTGCTAACAGAAGCAGCATTTCCACCAACTCGCACTCTCTTGCCTTACTAGTTTAGCCAAAAGAAATCTGATCTGGTTCTGAATAGTCAGAGCCAGAGTGAGCACAGGCTAACAGAGGGCACAAGAGTAGAAGTGCACAGTAGCTACTTTCCGCAGTGACAACATCTAAAGCTTGCAGAGAGTGTGTGATGTGAGGGGTAAAGCTGCACGGCACTTAAAGGCATCCATGCTGTGGCTGCCATACTCCTACTGTCAGACAAGCCCATACAGTACCCTCTCACCTTCTGTGGCAACCCCTGTGCTTAATATAGGGCAATTAAAGTTTTGTTTAGAGTTAGTTTCATAACAGCTCATCAAGCTGAACACACTCATTTTGTGGCCAGCGCTAAAGGAAATGTCATGAGATGGAACAGTAGCAGAGGGAGAAAAAGAGGAACATAGCAGTTGTGGTAGACACTTCTACAGCTTAGCCTCTTAGAAAGTCTTGAGGATTTTGGAGGTACTGTAAAATAATTATTTCATGCTAAAATGTTCCTAACCTTTAGTCAGTAAGACTACAACCTATGTTTGTATCTACTTATAGCTAGCTTGCCTCCATATATTTGCTTGCAGGTTAGGAATAATTGCTTAGGAAAACTGCTGGCACAAAGTGGTAGAGTTGAATTCATGCCATGTTTTTTTACCATCAGTGTAATTCTGTTTTGCAGAATTCTGTTTGCAATATACTCAACTCAAATATTAAAAATATTTTCTGGACATTTCACTCCTGAAAATTTTTAACCTCTTTTTAACTTCTTAAGGTCTCCTAAATCCACAAAAGTCAGTGAATCTTTATTTGGATCAACTACAGTTCACCAGCAAAAAATGTTACATAAGTCACAAATGTTGCATAACAATGCTATTTGTTTTTTTTAAGGGAGTTTTTGCAAAGAATATATGTCAAATTTTAATTTTTTTCTCAAATTCAGGATAGAATTGTGAGTTCTATAGATGGTAAATTGAAATACAGTGTAATGGTTATCTGAGACATAGGAGATTTTTATTCATTTTTCTCTTCTAGAGAGACCTTTATACAAATAGAATTGGAACAAATTTATAGAAATCCAGTTCAGAATCAACATAAGGCTACTATTAGAATGACARTAGAAGGATTCAAACTGAATCTCCTGGATCTAGCGCGAGTCTCCTTAATGCAAATATATTTTGGATAGAAGAGCAGAACATCTTTTACCTTAGCTCAGCAATTATGGTTTTCCTCCCAGAGGTATCAGCAGCCTAAAGAACTAGCAATTTTACGGTCAGTACAACCTTATTTGTCAGAAGCTTTTGAAATTGTGTTTGTTAGGCCCTAGTACAGAATAGGAGGCAAAAAAAGGAACAAAATAGCAAACTGAATTATAAATTGCAAGATTTTTGGACTTAGGTAAATTGTCTAATTGGTGTATGCTACAAATTTTTGTCTGAAGAAAGTGTTTAAAAAGACAAAAAACAGCTAAATCATGTAAGTAGTTTTTGCATGGTTTGACAGTAGTTTGGCCCATATGGCTATATGAAGAATTTTAAAACTTTTTTTAAAGTTTATTAACTATTTTTATTTGAGATACACTTCTGACTTTGGAATGAAGTTTTGGTGAGTTGACTTGGTGTTTCCCCAACTTCAAATTTTGCTGACTTTACATTTAGCTTTAAGCCCATGGCTGAAGCATGATTATTGCAATGTCAGACCTTGGCTATATCACTGCAATTCTAGCCAAATGTTTAATCCTTTAATTTAGATATATCAGGTATTGCTTATTTTAATTTTATTCCTTCATTAAGCACGCCAGGCCAAATGACCTACGTCTTTTTCAGCATCTCCCGAAAAGACTATGTAAAAGACAGCAGTGGTCATTCCGGGCTAATTCACTGAACTTCATCATTCTTAAATACTGGAGAACCGACATAGACAGTCAGCCAATTTTGTTCTGGTAAAGTTCCAAAAGTCAACAGAGTTCATTTTAAGGTATTAATCTGTAAAACTTCAGACAGTATTTTGCCTTTATCTACAGTTGTTATTTTCTTTTAATCAAACAACTTCCTGCTGCATAGTGGTAATGTTTCTGCACCCATACCTCCACAAAATAAAACAATTCAGTTAACCTTTAAATTAAATAAAATTTGTGACAATCTATTGTAAGCTATATAGCAAAGCTGAAGACATAGGCTGGGGAACAAAAATGAATTCTGTGGCCTCACTGGAGACAGGCATCTGATTAATGGCAGTAGCAGTAGAAAATTTTTGCCTTTTACATAGTAGACTTTGGGCTAAAAAAAATGCAAGCAGCATGAACTTGCTGAACCTAGTGATTAGGGTTCATCTATAGAGTAAGTCTCCTTTCTTTCCCCCCTGCAGTTTATTTGACTCATTTTATCCAATGTTTGTCTGATGTAAAAATTAGAGAGCAGAGGAGGGGATTGCTTTCTTTTAGCTCTGAATGGTCATACCAATAAGCAGCAGAAGCAGACTTTTGTTGCTCCGCATTCATAAACTTTTGCACCACTTTACTATAGTATCCTACCTTCTCTGACCTCCAACTCTGCCAGCATACTCTGGTGATTAAGGCGCTCTCTTCTCTCTTAAACTAGTGGTTCTGAAGAAATTGAGGCAAAAGACAGATGCACATCTCAGTGCAGGTGCTCCTGCACATGCACAGATGCCTAAGTGCAGCCACCTAGGGAAGCAGATAGTGACTTGGTTAAGTAGTGACCTCTGGATTACTCTACTGGATTTATTCATAATTTAAGAATTTAAAAGTCTAGGTCTTACTCAAAAAAGGTCAAGACTAAACAATGAAGTGAGTCTTCTACTCAGTTCTTCCTAACCTACATGGAACTTTCTTGACAAAGAACCAGCACAGCAGAAGATACTTGAGTGCCTTTAAAAAGTGCAGCTAGGACTTTCAACTTCAATACAGTATTTTCAAGAAGGAAGAAGAAAAGATACTATCTTAAAATACTCAAAAACTGTGACCTGGAAAGCTGGAGAAAGTGGGATAGATGTGCTGCTTTTTTTCATTTTTTCTTTTTTTTTCTTATTTTTGGCTGCAAAATTCTTATCTATCTGAGACATTCTCATCTGCTGGCTGAGATGGTCAGGGCACCCAGCAGGACATGACCAGTTGAACTGTTATAAAGATTTGATACAGATTGCAATTGATACTGAACAGAGTTCTGTCAGACAGTCATCTAGTTCAAATGTTTTAAGGATGAGTAGTCCAATCTTTTTTTCCTCCAACTTAGTTTAAAAAAATGTTTAAGTCATCTGTTCCCTTTTAACTCTACAGTCACTACTGATAATTTTAGATTCTGAGAAAAAAGGAAACAACTCCACAACTCAAAATTCTTTGCTTTAAGAAAAGCCATTTAATAACCATACTTTTGAGTTACTAGGTTTTTATTTTTATACCACAGACTTTCATATTTCATAAAAGCTCACTCCAGTATATAAAAGTAGCAGTTCAGCAGATATCTTTCTTTCCTACTCTGAAGTCAGAACTCTTGCCTGTTTTTAGCTTGGAGAAATAAAGACAAAGGCTTGATAGGGTGGGGCAGAGGGAAATCAATTCTCTTATTCCCACAGGTGTAACTTTTGTTAACTTTACAGACAAAGTAAAAATATAGAGTCATATGGCTAGACTTTTAAAAATAGTTGTTCAAGCCCCACTGCATCTAATTAAAGTTCATTACAGGTGAAACTGTAGATGAAAACAAGAACTGACACATAGTGCATCAATAACCACATCAGTACTTAGATGAAAATGTACAAAATAATGAGTACATTCTTCAATATATCTAGTTGGATGCTCAAAGCAAGGCTGAAGTCAATGCTCCTCACAATTGGTCACCACATGTGTGTATCACATGTACAAGCTTCTCTCCTGAAGGACATTGCTTTTGTTCATAAAAACTGGTAGCATAAAATGAGTGTGCTCAGAAAAGAGACCTTGAAAGTTCGAAAGTCAGTACACACACACATTCTTGAAATGTCCCCATACAGACATCTCAAGGCAGACTGCCTCCACAAAGGCAGCCTTCCAGCCTGCCCTCAGAAGGGCTCAAATCTGGGAGAAAAAAGTCCAGTGAACTCTAACAAACTATTTTATACAGGGTCAAGCAGATTAGTTTCCCTCTCACACATCGTATTTCATCTTCAGAGTTTATTTGGTTAAGTTCACTTTCTAGGTAAGTCTCCTTGAGAGAAGTTTTAGAAATGTTGTTTGTTCAGGAATTTGAGCACAGATTAACAGGCTTGTCTCTTATTTCCTCATTCTCTTTTTCTCTAGAAAGCAATCTAATTCATGGAGTGCTAGGTATTGAAAAATGAAATTTTACTTTTGTTGTACTATTTTAAGACTTTTGGTTATACAAACTATCTTTAATATGCACTTAGATACTCATATTCGTATCTTTAATGAATACAAAATCAGATACCTCACAAACATACTCACCTTAAAAAAAAGCCTTTCAGGTCTGTATTAGCCTGAAAGACAAAAGGCTCCACAAAATAAACTTTTTAAATTTCATTTTGGGTACAATACAATCAAAGGCAAGACTGCTCCATCTTGAGATATGGACATGATTATTTTATTGCATACGGTGAAAATGGCAATAGGAGTACTTGAGCTCTGGAAAATACTGCAGATTTCAAGCCAAAACTCCTCAGCTGACATTTAAGCTTATGATACTTTGTTCACTTGGATATTGTCACCAGCTGCCTTTGTCTACATTGACATAGTCACCAGTTTTTACATGCTGCAATCAAAATAGTTCGAGCCAGTGATAGCTCTGTGAAGCAACTTTAGCAAAACCTAAGCTTATGAAGCATTTTAAATGTAAAGATGCCTAAGCTGCACATAGCTACTATTTAATTCTAAAGAGGCCTGTTTTCTGGATCCTTTGTAGAGAGGTATTAATTTGGGCTAGTCAGTTCCCATTTTTTGGCAAGGACTCTAAAAATGGAGTGAAGTAACATTTTGTGCTGCAATAGTTAGGATAGAGCTATATGATGGGCTTTATCCAGAAAACACACAATTTTCTCTGTGGTCTGTCTCCGGATAATCAGAACTTTGAAATGCTCAATACTTGGTATTAGAGGTACATCCACAATCAAGTCCTAAAAAGAGACTCAGAGGATGCATTCTACAATTGCATGAAAGACCACTTTAGGCCAAAGACCAATGCCAGAAATATGATCCCCTTTTCTAAATCATGTTTCTTATGCTCAAAGAGCCATAAACTGCACCCAATAAAGCAACAACTTCTATACAGCACAGCAGCTGAAAACCTGAAGGAGCTGAATAGCACCATAAAGCACAGAGAGAGCAATAGAGGGGTTAAGCTGTAGCTATAGTTGCAAGGTTCAGTGTATTTCAAGGTGAGAACATTTTTCCCTGGTCAAATACATAAAGAGCTGCTCACTAGGAAAATAAATGAGGTAACACCTTGGTATGAATTATAAGCATGGCTAATGACAATCCTGCAAAGGTCTCTTTCAGAGTTGTAATTAGCTCTGAACTCAAGCAGAACCTTGTGGCATCTCTGAGACAATGTTAAGAGATGTAGCCTCTAACCAGACTTCAGACAAATGAAAAACAAACAGAGTCTTATATTTCAATCGATTTGCGAATGAATTCCACATTTCAGGAGCTTGCAGTATCGTATCTGAAGTCATAGCTATTTTGAAAATTCCACTATTTATTATTGCATTTTTTATATAAGAAAAGCATCTGTCTAGTGTGTTTTGGGGTTTCTTCTTCTTTTTTTTTTTTTTTTTT
>NW_028186512.1:5664545-5683170 GCF_003343005.1 Rhea americana | reverse complement strand
TATCATAAATAAGAAGTATGTTTTACTTTTGTTAACTGCCTTTCAAGGAAATAAGCTGAACTATATTACTTTCAAGAACACGACTTTCACCATACAGATTAAAAGTCTGAATGTTAACTTGTTCTCTTTATAGTCTGCTTTATAGCTCCCCAAGTGATTTCATTACTACACACCACTGAACTATATCTGCATGTCATTAGATGTAGTTTAGCTTTCCAATCTCTAGAGGTCTCTGCATATCACATTTTAGCTCTGTGACATCCCTGTAGGAACTGCATTTTGAAGGTGAGACGGAGAGCTGTATGGCATGTCCGACTCAGACAGTACTGTCATGAGAATTCATCTCTCCTAATAATTTATAGAAGCCAAAGAGAGGGAGAGAGATTGATGCCATAGCATTAGCTAATGCCAACATTGCGCAAGTAAGAACACTTTATACTCTGTCCTTAGAATTCATACAGCATACAGCATCCAACTAGACATGGCTGAATCTGGTGATGAACAAGCACAGCTGATAACCCCAGACATTAGAAACAAAACCTTTTATATCCCAGCATTGGCCAAACCTGGGTATTACTTTTTTTCTTCCATGATTGCACAGGTGTTAAGAATGAAAACACTTGTGTTTGTTTACAAAAAGTATTCCCTTTAACGGTTTAATTAACCATAGAAGAAATTATTTATTATAATTCCCACACAGATGCAGATTCCAGACCTGTACCTTTACTCTCGTCTGTTCTAGGAGACTGTTTTTTGGCTGTTGAATATGTCTTTCCTGACTATTTTTATATTAACATTTATATACAGAAAACATTGAATGTATTCCAAATGTCTTCCAGATATAAGGAATAGATTGGTGGTTGGGGGACAGGAAAAGGCACCTGTAAATAAGTTAGTTTCTTCTTTAGCCAAAAGCATGAAAAACTCTTCACAGACTCCTCTCAATACCTCATACCAATTTTACATTCAGGAATTAATTGCCTCTTTGTCTACAGAGAGATCACAAAAGACAAACAAACAAAAAGGCGCCTGCAACTACTCATAGTCATTTGAGACCAGTATTAACTAACAGCATTAAGCTAGTTTCAGGTGCAGTGGCCTTTAGTAACCACTCCACACAGCCAACTCAAGTAACTTGGCCAAACAGGTTGTTGCTGAGGTAGCTAAATTCAAAGAATAATAAAAAATAATAAAAAACCCACCTCTGCTGCCTTGCAGACACAACATCTGCAAAAATAAGAAAGGGAGGTGGCACTTGATTTTATTATTTATCACTCAGGCTAGCAAGAGCATTGCAAAGGTATAGAAAAATTAAATGAGCTCTCTGTTACATTTTAACTTAAGCAAATTCAATAAATTGGATTTACATTAAAAGTAGAATTGGTACTTTGAGGTGTTCTGTCCATGCAGACCATAGCTCTGCTGCACATAGATCTATGAGTGGAAGATAAATTCATTGGTAAACTGTACCTGCCTATTTTCTTAGATTCCTCTTTGGCACCAGGACACAGAAAGGAAGGTTACTATAAGGGATTGTGGAGAAGAGAAAGACACATCTTTCAGTACCTTTAGTTGTGTCTGACAGAGCAATTCTTTACTCCGAAAATTAGGCAAGTGCTTTACACATCTGTTGAGTAGTAGGCAGTAAAATAATATGTAAATGGGTGTTAGACAGCACTTTTTACACAAGAATCCCAGAATAGCCCAGTCATCTTATTTTGAAACTTCCAAGTAGTTAACTGGCTAAGAGAAAATACTAAAAATAACCTTGCTTCTGATTTCTTGCTAAATACCTAAGAACAGTGTGTTAAAGGTTGCTCTGAAAAGAGCTGATGTGCCACAAATGTCATAGCAGAGGTGACAGAAATTTCCATGACAAAGCATTCGGTTCTACTAAGACGATATTTCAACAACGCCAACTATATTCAAAAACCTAAACTTGTTCCAGCTGGAGAAATCCTTCCAATACCCACCCTTCCAACAGAGAGCTCCATCTCTTTTGCTCTTTTTCTACCAGTCTCTATTTCTCTCTCTCTCTCTCTCTCTCTCTCTCTCCTTCCACCCTACAATTTGTTTAGGTACAATCAGAAAGTAGTGGATTTTATTTCTGCCCTGAGAATTAAATTTCTCCATAATGACCCAGTCTGCCCACACACTGGGCCTTCAGTATTTTGTTGTTCTCCTCACACATGAAGTTTTGTTAAACATATATAGACTAAAATATCTTCCAAGCACCTGCCTACCTAAAGCAGTTATATATTTCTACGCAAACCTTAGGCCATGACCTTTGCTTCTCAAAATTCTGCTCGCTATTTTTAATCAAAAGTGAACCGGCTGAGCTACAAAAAGCCTGTTTAAAGTTTCACAAGCATTAGTCTCACTTGATTAGCTGTATATTGTATAACCATTCTATTGATTTTTATTATTTAAAACCTTAAAGTAACCTATCAATCCTTAAAATGCTTTTTTATTCCATGAAATTTGATTTTCTAAKCATGTATCTTTAAAACATACAGAATAATCAACATTTGAAGCTTGTCAGTTTTCAACTTTAAATTTCTTTAGAAAGCTCTACTAGCTGTTTTGTCTTCTAAAATACTGTAAGTAGGGGTCAATTTTCATAGACTTGTCTTTCAATTTCTTGAATTGATTGATTTTTTCCAGTTACATAGTCAAAAAAAGATAATTAGAGAATTGACATGTAATATTTGTACACCCTCGCAGATGAAAACGTAAACCCCAATAGAAGAAAAACTTGTGAGGCTGAATATATATCAGATTAATTCATTAGCCTATTTGTGTCAACAAAAAGCAAGAAACATCCTGTTAGCCAGAAGACATACACCTGTAGAAAAGGGGTACGGACAAAGGCCCAAGAATCACTTTAATCTGCCTGTTCATTTGCACGAGGTAGCAATTTGAAAGCTGACATGCTTTGGTGTAGTAATAGAGGAATTTTCCAAAAAATGCAATATGCATGAGAAGTCTAACTTCTAAAAGAAATATTCAGGGAAACTAAGTAATGTTACAATGAATTATTTACTATTTTAGTAAATTTTACCACTTATATAGTCTTATCTTTAGAGGAGTCCCACAAAGAACAATCTGTTGATAGCTAACCCTCAGAAATCTGGAGATGAGATAGGTGACAGTAGTAACTCCTACTATATTGAGGACAGAAGTTTGGAATAGAAAGACAAAGGTCAAAAGATAGCACTATATTCTTCAAAAACACAGAATCCATGGATCCTTGGTAAAATGTCTGTGAAATGCCCCATGCTCCTTATAACCTTAGTCAGTTATTGGCAATTATATACCATAAGTAAATTACATTTACAGGCAGCAGTAAGAGGTAGTAAGGATAAAAGGTTGATGACATGAGTATTTATACGTATTGATAGCCATAAATCAGGTATATTCTCAATTCAGTAACATTTTGTTCCACAAACCTTCATATAAATAAAAAAATGCACATTTTAACTACCCACTAGACATTTGTGTTACAATACTATTCAGAAGTTGGTAAATTACTTAAAATGTGTATAGTATCCAAAGGAGATGAATGCATTAAAAGCACTACAGGCTGTATCTTTTTTGAAATCCATCTCTAATCAAAAAAATCATTCTTGATTTGTCTGATCAAATTTGTGATGTTTTCTCATTTTATCTGGTATTTGCTTACTAGCACCATGGTTACATTTAGTGTTGTAAAAACGATGTTCCATATTGTTTTGTCCACCAAAGGAGCCAAAAAGTTCTCTCTCAACTCTCTGAAAATACTAAGTACTTTTTAGTACTCAAATTTCACAATGGCATTATGTTGTTTGCTATTCTCATTTCTTGACCAGAGGCTTTGGAGCTGAAGAGAGCCCTGTGTCTTGTATAGTGTGAACTATATTACAATACTTGCACTATCAGTGATAAAAGACCATTAGAATTTGTTTGTGCATCATGCCTTGTATTTGGTAAAACCCTCTGATAAGTTGCTTTTAGAATTTTCTGTCATACAGGTCTTAAGTGACAAAACAGAATGTATAAAAAAATCTCATCTTTGTAGTACTAATCTATTATAGTATAGACACAATCCCACCATTAAAATATTCCATATATCCTTTGTCCCCAAGTGATTTCTGACTGTTTCACCAATGCATTTCTCCCCCCACACCATTAAGTTTAATTTTCAATTAGAGGAAAAAAATCCCTTGTTTATTACATTTTTAACTGGYCAAGTCATAAATCTTACAAGAGAAAGATATTAGTGTTTCATCATATTAAATGTCTTTTTAAAAAATAAGTCGTACCTACTAATGAAAGTGTTAAGTATTTCCCAGGGAAATAGCATTATTGTTACTTTAGAACTGTTGTTTCCACTAACGGTTAGTTTTCCTCTAGAAAAATCATGGTTCCAGCAATAGTAACCTCCTACCGTTGGAGGGAGCCAACAGCACTGGTTTGCCTGCGGCTTGAAGAACTCAGTTTTTCAGCACTCGCAGCAGAAGATACACTGAAACTCTGCATCACTCTGCACTTTTCATAATAAAGACAAACTCTAAAAAATAATGGTCTATTGCTTACTACACAGCCTAGCTACACTTACTTTGAAGTATTAAAGAGCATACTTTAAGCTTAATGCAAGTAATGTTTAGTACTTCTTTTGAAGTGTTTATAATGAACATGTTTATTTTATAAAGTTTTCACACATGCCTTTTATTTTTTAAAATAAGACATAAAAGGCATGTTTCAGATACTAATTTAGTATTTTAAAAACATTTAAAATAATACTACATTCTGCCTCACCATCTTATTTAATTCTACAGTTACAGGAGCAAGAAAGTAACATAAACAAGTGTTATAGTGTATCTGGATTTTTTAAATGTTGTTTTATTAATTCATCAAGATGGAACATGAGGGTTTTCTTTTTATTTAATCTTTTGTATGGTTATTGCTCAGATACAGAACAAATTACAACAGTATTAGCTGTACCTTCAAATAAAATGCAGTGTGGCTATACAAATAAAATCAGCTGAGACCCACTACTGCCATATCCACCATTTAGAAATGTTTTCTTATTTTTTGTCTTGGAGTGTAATTTCACTTTCATCTGACCAGCACATTGTTAAAGAAGGCCAAGAAAACCAGAAGATAACATAAGGGGAAAAAAAAAAAAAAAAAAGCTTTGTTTTAAATAAAATTAAATTCCTGAGTTAAAGGCACACCAGTCAGAACCAGAAAGGAAAAGTAAATAAATTCAGGTTTTACAGCTGCTTGTCCTCTCTAACTCAATATAACTGCTTATGACTTTCATACCATTTTTTTTAGTGCTTTCTACTCACGAAAGTCTGGATTATACCCTCACCTACGCTTGCATATAGAGAAATAAGGAGGACCAAAGCCTCTCGTAAGATTTCTGGGCACATAAGCTGGGGAAGCTGGCATAACTATTTACCCTTCCTTATAGCCACTCGCTGAGGTAACACTGGATGATACGGCTCCAACAATAGCCATGCTATTGCTACTCACAGTTCCAGCACAATCTGAACTAGGCTAATTTACAGGTTTTGTCCCCATGTCAGCAAGGGATCATTATAGCAACACTGCAAAGTCTCAGATGACTCAGATATTGGGATTACCTAAGCTAAAATTCCTCAGTTCCAGAAGGGCTCTTCTTTCTCCTTGCTGAATACACCCTCAGAAGTTCTGCTAATTTTGCTGCCTCAGGTTCCCTGTAAAACATAGTAACCCAGAGCTGAACTGTTAATTAATAGAAAAGTGCATTATCCTGGTATCATGATTTTTGTACTTTTCTTTGGGTTTGGAGAATCAGGGGTATTCTAGTCAGTAAATCTCTATTAAAAGAGTAACTGACACGTCTGGTTGCAGCAGTTGGTGATCTGAGACTTATCCAGTTAGTTGAGAAGAGAGTGCTTCACTGCAGCAGTAATTATTCTTTTCCAGCATTCCAAGGTTAATGGTATAAAATGGATAACCTTTTTTTCCTCCTRTATTTTAAGGCTATGATATATTCCAAGTAGTTTAGTATTATCAATCACAAAACATAAGTTGCCAGCGAATACTGTGTATATAGTTACTTGGAAGATGCCTGTGAGAAGAAACTGTTGCTGTCCGTGATGTGCCCTTAGAGATGCAACATGCAAACCAAAAACACAATCAAGAGTGTTTAGAATATTGTCCCTCTTTTTCATCAAGTCTCACTCTCTGAGAATGCTCTAGGTAAAATCAGGAGGATTTAGCAAAGGAAGTTTAGGACTGAAAACTTGCAGGTGTCCTATTCTAAGCATGCAACCCATCTGATTTTCGTTTTAAGAAATCTTAGCTTCATAGGATAACTCAGGCTGGAAGAAGACTCAGGACATCTCTACTTTAACCTCCCGCTCACAGCAGAGTCAGAGGTCAGACCAGGCTGCTCAGGGCTTAATCCAATTGGTCTCAAAAGCCTCCAAGGATGGGGACTACGCAACTGGGAAACCTGCTCCATTTTCTGGTTGTGCTGATTGCAAAGAAGTTTTCCTTATATCCAGCACGAACATCTTTCAATTCAGTTCTTGTTTGCCTTCATTATGCGAGTGTGTATTCATGCCTGTACCTGTACAGTTACTCACTGAAAATGCATACTGACGATGTCAAAATTAGAGAGTTCTTACAAAAGCATCAGCTCTCCTATAGATTGATACTATCCCAGACATTTACTATGTCGGACATTTTTTTTTTTTTTTTGCTTCATTCACCCTCCCTTTCTTTTTTCCATATCTTCTGAAAAAACAGAAAAAAATTGAAGGGTTATTGAAACAGGTATTGATTCTGCAGTTTTGTAGTGAAATAGTAGTTGTCACAGGATTGTAAAGAAATCTTTTCTGAAGTCTAATATCATCAATGTTGACCTAACAAGCACCTCACTTTCCTGCGAGACACTTCCTCTCTCTGCTTCATATTTGACTGCAGTACTGGAAATTCATGTATATTCCATGTACTACTGTGGCTTCTTTCTACTCCAACACCACATATGCATGGTGCAGTTTATCAGCTGGAAGAATGAAGAAGCAGCTGAAGGATTATGAAATTTCAGGTCTGATAAGTTGCTACAGGGAGTATAAATTTTTCACTTTTCTTATATATGTCTTAAGCTTTTCAAATGAAAAACATGTCAGATTTCAAGATTTTTTTTTTTTTAAATAATGATTGTTACTCCCAGTTCCGACTGGGATACATACGACTGAGATATAAAGAGCTAATGAAGGAAAAAAGATAAGAGTGAACATAAAAAATGAGAGTATAATATGGAAGAAGAAAAAAAAAATGTCTGCTTTAACCAGAAAAGGAGCTCTTGGTATTACTCCGTGGTGTCGAGGAATTCTGTATTACAACATGGACTAAGTGTAACAATAGTAACTCTACAATACCATGCTGTAATAGAGGAATGAAGTAATAGTAAACAATGCATAATGCACTAGAATAAACAATCTATATATCCAGAGCAATGATATTGAAGATGAAAATACTACTGCTTTGTCACTGAGCACCATCACTCTTGCATTTTCCAGGAAGCTTTTCTTTCCAGTGAGGAACATTATTGAGTGTCTTTCAGGAAAATACTCCTACAGGAGGAGAACTGAATATTTTCTGATAAGAACTGGCCTTTTACAGAACTTTTTATGCTCCCAGAGTCCCCACATCTCAAACTTCCCACATGTGGACTGCTCTCCAGTCACAGATCTTAGAAGCTCATCTCACAAAACACAGCATTCAGCTCTGCATCAGTTAGCCTAGAAATGTGCAGATGACTGGCTCAAGCTGCACTTCAGCTTCCAAGATCCCTACAATGAAGCTGGAAAATACTATTTAATTAATACTAATGCTACACAGGGCTTTGAGAGAAATATTTTGGAATTTCAGCACAGTGTGTCTGATCTGCTACAGAGCTGCTAACCTCAAGAGTACCTAAACTGATTTCTGTAGAGCTCCTAGAGTTTGTTTGCTCCAGGGACAGACTCTTCCAGACATACTGCCAAGCTCCAAAGACTATCTATTACACAGAGCGATCATAAACTAATCCAGCCTCTTACTCTTACTCTGTGTAAGGCAATCCATTTTTCAATGCTCTGTAGAGTTGAAGCAGTTTAAAAGCTGTTTTAGACTGAATTGAGCCAATCCCATGATGTTTCATATGAAATTGGAAAAGTAGCATTTTCTGAGTTTGTTAGAAAAAGATATAATTGGCTACTGCTTTCTATTTTATACAGTAAAATAATAAAACAATTACAATAACCAAAATTAAATTGTTTTTTCTTTGCAGTTTTAAATTTCAAAATGATTTCCAAGTGGCCAGTGAGCCAGAACATGAGTCTAAAAATGGATATGCATCTTGTCACACACTGCTCAACAGTATATATTCAAACAGCTAAGGGCAGAAATAGTATTTGCATGATCAGTGATGCCTTGTCATCTGAATATTGCTCTCATAAATGCATATAATCACATAATTGAGCTGCACTATAAAATGTGACTTTGGTCAAAACCAAAGTACAGGTGAATGAACTACGTAAAGAGAAAGCTAGCCTTGTCAGGAGCATCCTGGTTATATCATACAAGGTAAAACAAACAAATCCACCCACACAGCCACTAGACAATTAAACATTTGTTGTGAGCCTTTTTCTACTATCCTAAAATGCTATTCAAACGTTTCAGAATTTTAGCACATTCTGTGTTAATGAGTAATAGCAATAAAATCTGAAATGCTGGATGTCTTTGAGACTCCTGTTGCAGAATAAAAAACCCACACATTATCAAGCCCTCATAAGAAGGAATGGCACTTGCTGCCATTGACTCCAACAATAAGGAAGACAGTTTTGAAGATAAAGCATCCAGATTCTCTGGAGGCAATCATCTGTGCCGCTTGGAACGAATAAAGAGGTTTTAAGCTGTCAGGAAAAATGTAAAAGCCCAAGTGTTTCATTTCCACTGTTGCTGGTCAGGAATACTCTATTTAATGCTTGCCGGAGGCAAATTTGTTAGCAATACTTACACTTTACGATAAGCTTTTATCCATACCACTTCCAGTGCAGTTGCGCAAAACATGGCACACTGTTCACCAGAGATAGAACCTGCCTTTTTGAAAAATCTCATCCTAAAATTTGCCATCCCTGAAACTAATTTGGGAAAAGCTTATTATTTACTTATTTTATTCCTGATACCTTTCAGATCTCACTCCTCTCAAGAGTTACCTGCAATTCATAAATATGATAATCATGCTAATCAGTTTAGCACTTCTCCTAAGGAACTGCTAATCTGTAAAGATGATACGGAAATATTAGGATCACAGGGCTCTGATTAAATTAGTTTTTACTTGGATAGACAATATACAAACTATTAGTAATGTTCAATGCAGCTGCTCAGGTTAGTTTATACTTGACTATGAATCATGAAACTATGACTATGAAACTATTTTTAACCATTTTGAATTAAATTTGCTTTGTCAAATGGGAGGAAATAATTAAACTACAGTATAGTTTCCAGAGGAAAGGGTTCTTTTGCCTGCAAAACAAGAATTTTTTTCTAGTATTTTACACACTATGAATATCATAGCCTCATCAATTTAACAGTATCCTACCTTAAAATGTTACAAAACTGTATATATACTCAACTGTTTACTACTATCCCTACCTAGCAGAACAGGGTTTAGAGGGGCTTAAACATCAAGTGAGTATCTTCACCGTTTCTAGAAGCTCAGCACCCAAAGACAAAAAAATTGCTTGGATACAAAAATATCTGAGTAGAAAATCCATTCACTAGCTGTAGAACAGTCAATAAGAGAAATAATAGCCCAAAAGAGGCTTACAGAACTCGTAAAACACTATGCAGCATTGCAACAACAGGTCACAATGTACATATTGATATAGTGGTGACTACATATGGGATGTGGAGTTATGTCAGCATGGATTTTTCTGTACAAGTATGATTTTCCTAAACAATTTAACATGTCTAGACAGTTTGAAATAGGCACAAAAACAAAATGTTATTGTGTTGAATACAACACAGTGTTTCTTATTTTAACCTAATTGCTGGCTACAAATATTAAACAATATTCAGATATGCTAAGAATAGAAAATTGTAAGAGTTGAGACTAAAATTCTAAAACCAAAATATTCTATTACAGTAAATAAAACCAAACTGTGCCCCTCACAATCATCTATTGAAGTTTTACCATTTGGCACTCTAAACAATGGGTTGGGTTTTTTTTTTTTTTTTTTTTCCCTCAACCTACCAGTGTTAGAAACTGAAATATTATTAATACTGGCATTGAAGAATGTGAGAAATAGAAATTAAAAATAAATTCGTATTATGTTACCACTCTTGTTCCTTACTCCAGCAGACTGAATGGCTTTGAGACAGAAGCACATTTTTTTTTTTTTCAAAAGCCAAACCCACCAGCCTGAAAACACACAAACTTATACATGTAAAATGATTACACCATTTTACAATGTATTTTAGTAGCTTTTGAAATGGATTCTTACTTTTTACACATCAGCATTACATTAAATAGTACAAGTGGGTAAACAGTAGTAAATGTTGAATGACTATTTCATGACATAAAGTTTAATTATGAAATATGTAAATTGGTGAATATAAACATATATATATGTACATATATTTTAAAGACATGSTACTTTTCTAGATACTTCACAGACTACTAATGGAGTTTTGTGGCCAAGTAGTCCTCTATATTCAGAATACGGAACAGCAAACACCACAGATGGTTCTGTGCCCTACATATCTGCTGTGGAAAGAATCACTCAAAGCAGAAAACAGTAATTAGGTTTGAACTCTCCTGTTTCAAGTATTTCCTGATTTCATTGTTTCTCTTTTTCTATTCATTGGTCTATGAACTAATGTGGTCTCCAGAGAATACATGAAATAAGCTAGTGATACAGTACAAATAATTTAGTTGCGTTTCGCTGTGTTGAAATTGTTTTTAGTTTTTCTATTCTGATGTTTTGTTCAAATAGTACTAGAAAGGCTTCTACTAAGTACTGCGCAAGAATCCTCCTGAAGTGTAATTTCTTCAAGAAATTAGTGATCCAATGTCTTCACATAGTCTCCCAATCATTTGAGCTACATGTAGCGTTTCTTTGTAATTTATTTGACTACATAAACACTTACCAAGACAGGGAACATATTTATAGTCAGGTAGACTGTAAGACAACCCATAGGTAAGAATGAAAATTCAAATTTATGCAAGTGGTCTATCATGGACTGTATCTTCATATGGCATGTACAAATTTGTTACAAAAATCCATTATTCTTTATTAGACAAACACTGCAGTATTGTCTTGTATTAACTAACCACAATGATTATTGCTCTATCACATGTAGGGTAAAACACATTTTCTCTATAGTATGATAGCTAATAAAGCAACATTGGGGAAAAATCCTTATATATTTATCTTATCATTTTCTAAAAAATTTAGTTAGCATTATAATCCATATCTCTAAAAATTTACAGTCTGAATTAGTTCAGATACTAGATTGTAAGTGTAATCTTTTTGTTTCACTTCACAAGCAACATCACATTTGCTGTCTTTTTCAAGATCGGTAATGAGAAAGACTTAAAAAAAACCCTACACAAAACAGAAAACTCTTACTCTGTTAGTAAGGCTGTATACATACATCTGGCATTGTACGAATTTACCAAGAAACAACTGAGGTGAACATTGATTTACAAGGGGCTTTATACTTTTTAAAATAATTTCCAATGTAATGTTTAGTATTGCCTGGTATCTTTTGGAGGTCTTCTGCATGAAGGCATACACCTTACAGATGTGGATTACTCTGAAAAAGCTCAAGGATGACTATTGTACCTGAGTACAATGTTTGTAGCTTGATGTCCAAAAGCTATCTTGCACCACCAAAGACAGCCGTATGGTTGGGCTAGCAGGACTCTCAAAATTTTTTCCAATATACCTCAGGACTGAAGAAAGATTCAGTCTATTAGCCTAATATGAAAAGAACTAGGCAGAATTTAGTCATGTATTCAAAAGGTCCAGGAGATTCTTAAGGGTTAATATAATGTCCCCAAACCTAATGGGAGATAGGAATAAGCAGACAAATACTGAAGATTTTAGGTAACATAATTACTATGTGAGCCATGCAATCAGATTTACTATATGCCAGTCTTCTGCTATTTATCTATTATGCAGATCAGTGCTAGAAAAGTTGTTAGCATGCATGTCTCTATTTATCTATACAGATGCTGGGCTTTGCTCGCAGTTCCTCATACCACATCATTTACTCACACATTTTCAGGCTAGCTTTCGTTCTATCTTATTGCTTTCCTGAAAGAAATTAAAATCATACAAAATATTAGTCCAAAAAATATACCAATATATTGTGGATAAAGTCAGTTTTTCATTTACCAACAAGGAAAGTAAGAGTATGATCTTTTCAAGATCTTTTTTCCTCTCCGATTGGAGAATTTTTCCAAAATTTTGAAGGTAGTGGAATGAATACTCAATTTTTTTTTATTAGATGTAGAAAAAACCAAGGATGACAAGGGKTTTTTTTTTGTGTTTTGTACTACAATATTGCAAAATAAATTATATTAAGCAAGCTGCTTTTCCTAAATCACTAATATACCTTTTTGGACCCCAAAAGCAATCATGATGCTTTAGGCAGTCAGGTAAGCCCTTCTGAAAGAACCACCAGGTTCTCACCCATCAGGCAAGCCCTTGTGGAAGGGCTCAATATTCAAGAAGCCCAGCATGATGACATAGAGTGTTACAACCCATCAAACGCCACAAGGCAGTGAGATCAGCCTTCTTCCCTATGTTACAGAAAGGGGCACATCTATCAACTATTTCAGTTATTAAATTCCAAGGCAAGCAACACTGCCTAAGAACTTGTTTACAACAATTTTGTCCATTTCGAAAAGGCCTGACAAATTCAAGTTATCCCAAATGGGATAGATAGCTTTGTAGATTACAGAAACTAGAAAATTCAGACCTATTTCCTCCAACTTGCAGCATGAATCAATAGTTTTTGGTGGATGTTCACCACATAAACCAGAAAGTCTATAATCACTTGTGTTTTCTGCAACTAATGTTTTAGCGCTTACGTGTAGTGAAGAATGCTTTAAAGACCAACATACCAGGTTTTCTAACAGTATGTGATATCTGAAGACATTTTTAAAATGTTAATTAAATTGTAACGCCTGATATTTTTTTCTAAAAGCCAGTACAACTATCAATAAAGCCAATGTTAGCGAGGCAAAGACCAATTGCTGTAATCTATCCTTCTAATATTACATGACAATACATTGTGGTTCTTTGAAGGCATACAAGCTTTGGGCAAATGGTTCCTTTAATAATTCAAAGATTTTTCAAATTACTATATCCATGCCTCTGAGTGTATAAATTAAAAAAGTGAGATAATGAAAACATGCTTAGCTTATAATGGTATTTCTTAGACTGAATCTCTCTTTTGAACCAATCTATTCAAAGCAGAAAGAGACATTTAATCAAGGAGTTTCTTGGTCAAATTATTACTTTCCCTCAAGACTTATTTAATTTTAATTATATAATAATGTGCTTAATAACAAGAACTGGATCTTAATGAAAATCTTGTCAGAAAATGGGCTTTAAGGGAGATCTTCAAATTCTTTTTAATACTAAATATAGATATAGCATGGTATCCAGTTTTACTTTGTAGCCCTTAGCAAAAGAATCAGTTATTACACTCTTCTCATTTTCTTTGCATTTGAAATAATTCTGCATTTGAAATATTCACACTGCTGTGCTTGTAAGAATTCTCTTATGCAGCTAAATAAAAAAGTCATTGTAAAATTACACACAGATAAGAAATTCCAATTGTGTTTCACTTGCTACCTCTTATGGTGCCTGAGAGCTTTCTCTGCTTGTGCACTCTCCACTCTCCCCATACGTCACAGTTACTTTCAGTAGAGCATAAGAATCTACATAAGCATAAGCAAAATCCTTAGAAAGACTCCACTTGAAGGTATTATAGCATTAAGTGGCTTAGGTGTTCAAATTCTATGGTAACGGAAGAGGCTAAGAACCTGAATAGAACAGGAGAGAATAGTTCATGACATCTTATACAAGAGGAAGAAGCAGGGAGAGGCCTGTGATTTACCCTGCTTGTGATTGTAAAAGCTGTACAGGAAGAATCCTGCAGTGCCACAACATTGATAGAAAATTAAGCAACTGGTTCAAGTCAAGGTTTTGTGGCAGATAAAGAGACATGGAATCACTGCCACTTTTCATCTTCTTAAACTGCGCATAAGAACACGAGATAAGTTGGAAGCCGTGACATTGGATGAACATGAGTTAAGCTCCTCAGTTTATGCAGATGACCTCTCACTACTGGCTAGACAAGCTTGAATGAATGATGATACTCTCCTACCTTGGAAATTTGGTGTACTCAGCTCGGATTTACAATAACTGCCATGAAGACAAAGCACTTGTAGCTTGGAAAAGAGACAACAGATAAGTATTGAAAAGCGATAGCAGCGAAGCTGAGAACAAGTTGATTTTCATGTATGTTTAGAAACTTCATCAGTGTTGACAGTTCCATCAAGGGTGACACAAAAGCAGATAAGCCTCTGGCATAAGCATGCACAAAAATAATTAAGTAACAGACTGATAAAAATATTACATTTAGTACTGAAGTACAACTTTATTAAACTAATGTGCCAACAATACTGTTCTGTGGGCTGAAGCCTTTAATAAATGTAGTAAAAGACAAATAGATACCAGCTCTTCCCTACTGACCCTCCCTACATTTTGTACTGTTGTGACAAAAAAAAAAAAAAAAAAAAAAAAAAAAAAAAAAAATCTAGAGGGGGAAAATAAAGAGAATGTGTGTGAGGAGCTTTTCTTTCTGCTGTTCTAAGTATCACAGTCTTCTCACAGTGCAAATAAACTTGAATCTTGATTTCAACAACACAGCTGAAGTCCAGCTGATTTATGCATGTATCTCATACAAATGTATTTGTTCAGAGAACTGTGTAGTACTGAAGGCTTTCAGCAAAAATGCCAATTCTCCCTGACAAAGAATTCTCTAACAGGAAGAAAATCTCTAGTGTGTACATTCCCATGTTCTTTTTTTTCCCTTCTCTTTCTTTTTTTTTTAAAAACACATCCCTTAAAGCTGAAAGGCTTAAGAAGTGATTTAAGTGAAAATGATCAAAGACTTCAATTTTTATATAAGGTGTATACATTTATAAAGGTCCCCTTTCCTCACTTCTGAGTCCCAGCCTCAAAGTGCAATTACAATTTCTGCACAGACTCTGCTGGCTCTCCCAGCCTGCACCCAAGGACAGCTGTTTTATTCTTTATCATTATATCTCTCATACATCCTCACACAAAGGAACTGTGCAGGAGGAGAGAAGGTGTTCCTCATTGGTTGCATGTAGTAACCAAAGAGGTACTAGGGTTAAAAATCAAGGAAATGAGAAAAGAAGCAGCAAAGCAGTCAGTATGAAGTCAGATACGCAGCAGGAGAAATACAGTCCCTTACCTCCTTCTAAGGCATTGTAAGCTACTGTACACCAGAAACCAGTAGTTGAATCACAGCCCTCAACATCAGAGTACAGAGTAAGAAAGCACCTGAGCTACCAAAACATCTACCAGCATTGATAACACTGATATTAGATTAGCTACAAGCACACACCTTCAAAAGTGGTTTTCTTCTGCTGTAATCATAAGAATTGCTTCTTATATCTTGCCTAACTTAGGCTCTTTAACAAGCTTTCTGCTCTGTTGAGAGACAGGATACTGCAGGGGCTCTGCAGCAAAAGGGGCTTTTTTGGAAATGGATAGAAGAGACACAAATCTCAGTGCATCCGTTAAGGTAGAGGGAGAAGTAAGTACTCATTATTTATGTTTCTGGCTAGTGACATGTAAAATTGTCAATACACTTTATACTGGTCATCTATCCAGGTCATGTATAAAGTGTATCGTATCACAGCATATTTGCTCTTTGCTCAATGGTAGGATGAAAAGAAAGGATGAATTTAAGGGATTGGAAATATTACAAAAAGCAGTGAAGGACTGAAATCATAGGGGCAACATATTTAAAGTGTTGTGCTGCTGAGATGCTTAGGAACGTAGGATACAAATCTGCAGAAATGCAAACCTTTAATTCCCTTGCTCAAGTCAAAATACTTTCTTTCCAGATTTATACATTTTCAGGACACACCTTCTGCTCTCTTCATCTCTCAACAAGACACTTTGGCAACTAGTGAGTGGACTGTAGCAGGTATAGTAAATACAATAAATACTATTATATAAAAAAGTCCTGTATACTTAAAAGTAACATATACCAATGTATTTAAACATATAGTTTATTTAGAGAACGTAAGGTATGGACTTTTAAAACACATTCTATTATTTCAGAATAAGATTTCTATAGCTTTTCTATCTTTGTCTTCATTCCTTGATAGAAAATCTCTGTCAGTAGATACTTAATTGCCTTGCAGTATCTGATTTGAAATGTTATCAGCAAACACAGTGCTTCGAACACTGAATTATTGCATTGTCACTATCAAGATACTAGATGATACTATGATAGTATCATCTATACCACTGTGTACTCAAAATATTCAGACCAGCCGAATGTTGTGTTGGCCATGCACAATATGCTTCTTCTGATTCTATTACAATCTCAGCATTTATTTGCTCTACTTCTGTGTACCCTGGCACAATACAAAAAAATCGCAATCGTAGTAGTTTTGGTGCTTCTGTGGCATCCTTAGGTGTCCTACCAAAGCAAATCAGAGTGCGTAAATTAACTGTAACTGAACTAGTAATTCACATATGCATCAATTTGGTATTCAACTATTAAGAAGAGAACCAGTTGCTTCTGGTGTCCCAAGACCTAAACATGCACTATTCTGTAAACAGTGTCTGATGTAAGGACAGAATTTAAAGAGGCATTAGAATGTAACTCGAGATTCTCCAAGTCCGTAATTTCTTTTGTAATCACAAATACTACATGAACCAACATATACCCCATTTGTGCCATATTTAGCAGTTACTGGATCTTTTATCTAAGAATTCTTAGTATTTTATGTAATGACACTAAAATATCATGTAAAACACACAAATGTATACACAAGTATGCATTGGAGAACAGTAAGCTTCATGAAACAGAACTGTGTGATGGTACAAATATTGAAACTTCTTTAGAAAAAGTGAGAATTGTAAAGCAGAAATAAATCAAATCAAGCAGCTAAGAATCAAGCTTTATACCAAACTAATCTTCCCAAAGCTGATCTCACAACCCTGCTTTGGTATGACTAGTCCGCCTCACTTAATAGGTTTGCTCTCCATCTCTTTTCCCTCTAGATTAGCCCTCAAAAGGCTAAGTTCTACTTCCTACTTCTTGAATTGCACTTTTCATTTAAAAACAAACAAAAAAGCCTTCCCAAAAATTTAGCTGCATACCATTTTCAACACTGCATCTATTTAGTTTTTGAACTAGACATTAATAAGAAAAATTCTTGAGAGAGGTCCACTCAGAGTGTGTTTGTCTCAAAAAGAATTATTAATACAAAGTGATAATCTTAAAAATACTGTGCATATAGATTTACAGTAGTATACAAATATAGCATATATATAGTCTCTTCTGTATGTTTTTAAAGTGTTCTTAGCATAGGGGAAAATCACTTGTAAAATATGTTTTTACAAAAATTTCTTGTTATCTGTATTTTCATGAGTGTTATAAAAATGTATTGTCATATCTAAACTATACAAACGTATAATTCTTACAAAAGAGGTTTCACTCATGAAATATTTGAGTCTTGACTCATAAATTGTTTTTCTAGATTCTTGAATGTTGAAATGACTATGTCTTCAGGTTAAATATATTCCTCAGTTAACAAATTATGTAAATTAGCACCACCCAAATACTTCAGAATAGCCTCTTCATCAGTTAAGCATGTGATTTTGTCAGTAAAATGAAGTATTTGAGAATTCAACTACTGAAATAGTCTGGTTGCATTGTAAAGAACCCTGAGTCAAAATCTGTTTGTAAGAATGAAAGCACACCTTAAAAAAAGAGCTAAGTCAGCAAAACATGCTGAAAAGATACTGCTTAGACACTCAATCTCACCAACAAGGCACCACATGGAACAACTCATTTTGAAAAGAGGTATGGGTGAATGATATAAGTTTCTCAATCAGCAAACTATGCAACTAAATCACGAAGCTATAAGACACACAAACCTAGTTAAGAAGAAAGCTCTTTTTTTAACAGAAATAGGAAAGTTCCCTGACCTAAAAGCATGTCTACTTGCAATACTTCTCCTTTAAAATGGCATTTAATACTTCTCTCTACAGTTTCAAAATTCTACCAGCAACAAAAATATTTAAAACACCTTATTATTGAAAGATATAAAAATATAAGAAAATTGGATTGTATACTACAACCTGATGTTCATTCTTAGGCTCTCCGGAATGAAAATGGTGGCTGCTCTTTTGAGCTCTGAATAAGCAAAAGGGTTGCACACCAACTAACAAGGCCTGTTTAAAGCCACTCAGCATTCTCAGGTCTCAGTGATAAATTATAATCAAAGTGATTTTATATATATATATAT
>NW_028186512.1:5568277-5664335 GCF_003343005.1 Rhea americana | reverse complement strand
GTGATTTAGCAGACAAATACAAAAACTTGTCCAAAAGTGATCTGACACTTCATTAATGCATGATTGTACTGACTAGCTAATCAACATTGCTGTGAACAAGCCATAATATGTGCTTGCTCAGAAAAACAGATAAGAAATATCAGAAGAGAAACAATGAGTAGCTGGGGCCATAAGAGTAGATGGAAAAATATGCTTCCTTGCTTTTATTGGTCATAGAAACTGTTCTTATTGTGTAAGATTCTTCTCCACAGAAAGTATTTCTCAATAAAAAGAAATAAATGCTACTGCTCTTCCTTGTTTTATAATTTCAAATGCATGAATAACACACTAGGTATAAGCAGGGTTAATATCTTACAGTGATATTTTTTCCTCAATTGTCAAAGTTCTAGTAATTTCCTGTGTGCTTACTGTATGACAAAACTTCCTATGAAAGCTATTGCAAGACGTATAACAAGACAGTTAGTTATTCATTACTGCATAAATTCATGCCATTTCACATTTGCTAAACAAACAAAAGTTATGTGCATTATTTACCAGGAATACTGCTGTTAAATTGCTTTAAAACACTGATAAAGGTATTCAGGTATTCGCTACAGTACAAGCAGCAATGTTATGAAGCATTACTTTCTCCATACTTTTTCCATTTTTTGAGTGATACTTGTAACTGATAAAAAGTAGAGAACTCATTTTATATCTGATAAAAAGAGCTTAGTTCAGGCCTTCCATGATCTGAAATCCTGTCCTCTTAACACTGATAGTGTCATTTTGTAACAACAACTCCAACTTACGATTTCACTACCTAATACTCTAAAATACATAGGGAGTCAGGGCAGCAGTTCCTCTGTGTAGGTTGTGCACTACTTTCCAGTATGGAAGATTACAATTGTTTCCTTGAAAAACTTTCAGGATCGTGCTGCCAGTAGCAGGTACGGGCAGCTGGTAATGCCTTCAGGCTACAGAAGCACCTTTTTAGACAAACACTTCCTGAGAGATTCAACTATTAAGACTTGCCATACTCCTCCTCTTCATGACACTGAGCAAAAAATCACCCTCACATCAAAATAATCACTAAGGCAAACATATGGCTGGCCACTGCTATAGCAGCTGAAACTCAAACCTTCAGCAGTAAAAAAGCACAAACATGATACAGTGATACATCAAAGGAATGCTTGTGGTCTCCTATAATAAATAAAATGAAGCATGTGCCCAATGATAGAAGATTTTAAATTAAATTTGGCATTTCCTAACTTTCCTAACTCTGTCACGTTACTCTTTTGGCTTTTGTTGGTGATGGTGGTATGCACTAGAAACCTGCAGGAAGTGTAATTAGATTGAAAAGAAACAAAAAACAAATCTTTAGCTCTTTTCACTTGACTTCTGGTTTTAAAGCTATTGTGATTCAGGACTTCAAGCTTTTTTTTTTCATCTATGCAGACTGGAAATATACAAAAAAAATACGTAAATCGCATGAGAAGAGAATTTCCTGTAATTACCTTTCTCCACAAAGCAGAGATTTTGAAGAAATAAATATATGTCATAATATTCTTGAAAAAAATTCTTCATGTTACACTAGTCTAAGACATTGACGAAAAAATATCTTTTTTATTTAAATTCTTTACCTCATTGAGCGATCATATTACACACTGAGAAACACTGGGTAGAGCTCAAGTATGTGAACACATAGTACTATATGCAATTCATGTACAGAATACAGAATTCACATAATGATATGTGAATGGTACAAATAGGACATCTGTAACTCATTTATATTTTATTTTTTATATTTTCTTTTAAAGAAATAAATCCATTCATCTCTCTCTGCCAAAATCTGGGGCAGTATTACCAGTTCTGTCTTCTCAATGACACTCCTTGCAAATATCATGAGAAACAAGAAAGGGAGTAGGTGGCCATTTAATGAGATGGTTCAAAGATGGTGCAAAATACAATTCTAGTACATCACTCAGAGATTTCCTTCAAGTTGTAATAAATATCCCTTCTTCACAAAACCTTCTTTTTTGCCTAATGCAAACATCTATCCCTGTCATAATTGCAAAAAGAAGTTAAAAAGAAAAGCACAATTGATTTAAACAGTTTTTATACTGTTATAATTTTAACTAAAGGTAGAAAAATACCTATTATCAGCTTCTGAAGGAATGAATAATTTAAAATGAAAGCATCTTAAGAGAAAACAATATAAACCAAAGAGAAAATGCTGAAACCATATCCAATGGTTGTGACATTTTCATAATTTTCTTTACATTTATATGTGAATCTTCTAGAATATTATGAGGAAGCTCACTTCATATTTGTGTGTATGTTATGTAACAGTTCACAGTCTGGAAAAGTAAAGTCTATTAGTGGCAGAGAAATGAAYATACAATGTCTGGATGTTACTGAATCTAATTTAAAAGATTACTTAGAATTTCTCTTTCTCTTGTGATTTTTTCCACTTATATTTTTCTTATTTAGTCCCCTGCGGATATCCAAGAAGGACGAAATGCTTGTGGTTACAGAAATAGTCTAGATAACACAGTTGGAAAACAGATGAAAAACAGATGGCATTAGAAAAACAGCAGGGTGCAAGGATGTTGTGCATGTGAGAGAGAATAAAGAAAAAACTGAAGGAAAATAAGTCACCACATCATAGTATTGACTAAGGATTTCTCTTCTCCCTGAAGGAACTGGAATGTCTTGTTGCAATCCCCGAAACAAGAACCCAGGTATTGAATTTCAGCTTTCTGAAATGAAATCTGAAATACTTTTTGGCATAATGGCATGAGCATTCAGAACAAAATATCAATCCAGGTCAGCTCTGAAGTTAAACTGTAATCTTAAGTCTAGATTCCTCTGTGTAGGTATTACAGTGAAGGACCAGAATATGGAAAGAATGAATGAAAAATTTTCATGTTCATGCAACAGGTCCTTAAACACGTTTAAGGGGAAGAGATGCAATGATACAGTAATCAGGCTTTGCAGAGCAGACCATCTCCTTACTCAGTCCTCCATCAGAGTAAAACTAGAGAGCTAGAGGCAGCAGCTTGCTGGAACTTTGATGGTTCTCTCACAAATTTTTAACTCGCTGCTTCCCAAATTATACACAGATCATAATGTTTCTTTTGCAGCTCCGTACTACAGATATCACTTTTTATATTCTAAAGTGGGTATGATAAGCTTCTATAGCAGTGGTTACCTTGATATTCAAATGCATACATATTCTTAGGTGCACATATTCTTCTTATGCTATTTAGCATATTCAGAGTATGAGTACAAAGAAATAGAAAACGATTTAGGAATACAGGATTAGAACCAACTTTCTGTCTCTCTGGAACAGTACCTTATTATCTGAGGTAATGCACCATGCAAACATTTTCATAAAAACATCAAGTTTATCTTAAAACTGATTAAGTGGAGTTTTTCCCCTACTCTACTGGAAGACTGTATTGTACCTGATTGTACAGATGGTTAGGGATTGTATAATAACATCTTCTAACTTCCAAACTAAACATGTTCATGAATAGATTATTGCCATACATGTTTGTGACAACATTGTGCTTCCTTTATTTTAGCTCTATAAAATATTTACAGTGAGACAGTCTCTCTTCTCAGCTATGATTTTGCTGAACTGTGCAACTGGATACCGAGATGCTAATAGTCATGAATATATTTTTAAAGAAATAGAATCAAGTGTTAAGAGTAATTATTTTTCCACTTCCACATTTTTCAAAATAAGTTTCCCTAACAGAAGATTTGCAACGATTTGTATTCCTAAAAAACAATTCTAAAAAGAAACGCTTCCAAAGGCTGGAGCTTTTTAGAATGTTTGTACAATCAGTTGACAAAGTATTAAAAATTGAAATGAATCCAAAGACAAGTACATTTTTTTTCTATTTTCATTCATTCTTATTTTCCTTCTACTCACCACTTAAAAAATCCCTGAGATTGGAATGTATCTATAGAACAAAGAGGTTGTTTTTCATGATGGAAATTAAATCCTAAAATACGTAAGCACCAATCTTCTACTGAAATGCATCTGAACCAGACTGAATGAGTTACTCTGAGGCAAAAATTCCTTCAAATTATATTCCAACCAAAATAAATACCTCAGCTACAGAGAGGGAGATTACTACATTAAGAGAAATGTAGGGGAAATTGTATGACTGCATTTGATAAAGCAATACCTGCTTTGTGACTCCAGAAGGAGAGTTTTACAGTAGTTATATCACAGAATATTTTGTTCATTCTTTTAGTTAAGGCACTCCAGAATTTGCTGAAGTCCAAAATTTAAAATAAAGTTATATGTAGTTCAGTCCTTCAAGAAACCTAAGGAATTCTGTACTACAAAAAAAGTGCCTGTGGCACTATACAATATCAGCCTTCTCATATTTAAAGCATAGACTGTCTGAGTTTCAACCTCAGTTTGGTATTTTTCATCTTTTTATTTGTTATTCCCAATTCTCAACATTACATGAATGTAAAACGACGACTAACCGAAGACATAAGACCAAATTCAGCTCCTGGATGCACATTAGGAACTTTCAGCAATTCAGAAGCAAAGCCAAAGTTTCACTGTTCCATACTCCTAAGATTATTATGAATTATGATATTTTCTCATGTTTTTGCAATGGGTCTTTGTTGCACAGTTCTCAAATTCAATCCTTTCCTAGATTCGAATTCAGTTAGTTTGTTGGATCATCTGAAACCATGAAACAAATATTTCAGAGAAATAGAATTATCAGTAACAATTTCAGAAAGCACAGAAACAAAACTCACACATTAGAAGAGTATCATCCATGAATTGCTGCTGGCTCTTTTGCCACCTATGTACAAAGACATGGAAGTCTCAGATTGGTCTTCTTAACAAAATTTTATAGATCCCAAATACTTGCCTTTCATATTAATTCTCAACACAACTTTCCAATACAATGGTTGTTAGTCTGGAACACTCATACAATCACTACTGCACAGATCAGCAAATGCATCCAGCAATATGGTTTCAAAATACTCAGAAATTTTCAAAATAGAATAGGATTTGTTGAGGAACAACAGTGGAGTGACCAAGCAAGGTCAAGTTCATCAAGGCACAAGGGTGGGCATGACATGGGTACAAGGGAGCTCAGGCACAGACCAAGGGCCTAGGCTGAAAACGAGCTCTGGAGCCAAGGGCAGAGCATCCCAGTGAGTCTCTGCTCTTTCTCACACGTGCCTCACTCATGCTTCATTATCAGAGCAGACCTCCAACATAACCCATTGCAGAGGGCATGGTGGTGGAGACAGGATACAGAGCACTCACTGCACTGCCTGGAATGCAGTTTGTAGTCCCGCTCTGCTGTGGGAAAGGTGTGGGGAAGGAGAGACSGGCAGATTTTCCATTGACCAAAGAGGATGGGGGAGATTTTGCTACCATTGTGTCAGTGGAGGACACACTGTATCAAACAGCAATGGTGCAATAGTACAGACAAGTAGAAGGGAGTAAAAAACTGCTGTCTCTTCAAAAACAAAACCCCTAACACAAGCAACCACAGCAGCAAGAGCAGTTTCTTTATAAGCTTTATCTTAACTTGTTCATTTGCCATATTGTTCTTGGATTCTCTCAAAATACGCCAAAAAGTTGTGACTAGAATGCACACTTTATGAAAGCATGTCTCAGAAATTAAGTCTTATATATTACAAGAGATTTTTTTCTTTTTTATATGAACTCTATTTATTTCGTTCACCTATTATTTTTTCAGTGGTGTTTTCAGTACATGCACACACATACAAGCACACATGTATGCACCAATTTTTCAGAAGTATATTCCACCAAATTTTCAATGACTTAGTCTCTGAAATGAACTTTTAAACTCATAATAGAAGATACTTCTTTGAAAGTTCAGAAAGGCTATCTCTGAGTATTCTAGGGAATGATTTTTCTTTTTTTGGCTACCCATTTAATCCAGAATTACAGACTACTTAAGAAACATGCTCTCTTATTCAGAGCATTGCAGATATGCATATTCTGCAGCTCTCAGAAATGTTCCTCTTTATGCTGAGAAATCATTCTTTTCCTGGTTTTGTAAATGAAGAACTTTGCAGATTTTACAGAACAGATTTTCAGTTCAGAATCATATCAAATATCATATCAAATATGGTAATAAATGAAAACAGCAATAGACCCTTGCAAAACCTTTCAGGAAACAGATGTTGAAGTGTTAAAGTGTGAAAAAATAAGTGTATAATAGTCGAGCTCTTTGTAGCAAAAATAACACAGAGAATAACATAGCAAAGACTTGGTTCATACACAGGACGATTATCCATAGCATATCTTATAAAATATTCTTTTAATAAATTACTTCAATAGCTTTTATAGTTTAGTGTAACTTGTGGTTTAAAAAGGTCTTGTGAGGAAAGCTGGTAACATTTTGGAGCAAGAGAAAGTCTTACTGCGAATGACAGTTAACAACTTTGTATAGTGCTGTAAAATCCTGTGGTTTGCTTAACAATGGCTCTAGCAGGTGGCATATGGCTAACTCTGAGTCTGCCACCATCTCTAGGGTGCCAGACATTTCTCAAATTTTCTGTGGAATTTTTGGGGGTAAATTTGGATTGTAAAGGCATGTGAGCATCTGCTGCCTGCTTAATCTCATTACCATCGACAGAGTTAACTCCTACAACTCTCAGTTTAGCAGCAAGAGCCAGCAATTTTACTCTTTCACCACAAGGAGCAGATCTGACAATCTATTTTGAATAAACGCTCCATGCTAATACCAGGAATGATGTTGCTGTAAAGTAAATGTAACTTTTTGAAGATCAGTTAGGAAAGACAAAAAAAAAAAAAAAAATTATCATGAGTACCTGAGCTGTATTATTGTTATTTTTAACATCCTTAGGAAAGAAAAAACAATCCGAATTCTTTAATCTAGACCTATTGTTTAAAAGAAAACCCGAATCTGAAACAAAATATTTACTCCAAATTTATCTAGAGTTGGAAACATCTAAAATATCTATATTTCACATGGGGCTTTATATTACTTTCAGCTACCACAGTAACTAAATGACTTTCCAATAAAATAAAGTGCAATAATAAAGTCCATATTGAGTTCTATGGAGTTTCTAGAACTTTCTCAGTTCTCTACACTGGACAGTTCTCTTCTGACTGTTACTCGTTTCAGGTAAAACAACTGTGTCTTTTCCTGTTGCTATTAAATTKTTAGCAGTGTTAAGATAGAAACATGAAAGTCATTCGAGAAATTAAGTTAAAGAACCATAGTGTTTACCTAGAGTAATTCCCTTACCTTAGTGTACTATAATTGCTCTCTTTGAGGACTACTTAATGTCACCATCTCCCGACAAATACATACCTATCTTTTACTATTGATGAATCAGAACAAAGAAGTTTCCTAACAATCAGCCAGGCTGTTGAGGGCTTTTGGTAAGACACTTGGTGAAAATAATGAAAAAATCTAGGTGAAATTTCGCAGCATGCTTCTGGACATAATGTTAGGCTCTCAGAGCAGAAACTGGATGAAAAGTGATGCTTTAGGTCTATGAGCACTCCATTTTTCACTGCTCAAGTTCCCCAGGCTCCAAACAGACATGAAATGTGCAACAGTGGACGAAAAATGCACTGCCTCTTTGGATAGCCCTTGGCCCTCTGATGCATGCCAGATCACTGACCACATCTCTTGAGAAATAATATTCCTATTCTTTGCCTGTTACCCTCTTCATAGTACATCTACATACAATATAAAATTTGGGTCAGATCCAAACTTGAAAGAAATATTCAACATCAGTCCCCAAAGCTACCCTAGCAAAGACTCAAGAAATGCTCTCTCTAAATAGATTTTGGAACAAAATGCAAAGTATGGTGTAATGCCAGTATTTATCTTATCATGCTAGTACACTGTTTTAACATATGGCACTTGCCCAGTTCTGGCATTGCTCCAGCACTGTAAGAGGAAGCCGCCAAAAATCACTGACACGAACGTGGAGGATTTGAAACAGGGCAGCAAATGGTGAATGCTGAGTGCCTTCAGGGATCTCCCTGTGCATTCTCAAACACATAATAAACTTAACAATAAAAAACGCTAACAAAACTTGTTAACACATACGGCACCTATTCCTAGGCATGTATTCAGTCCCGAACAGCAAGGACTACTAGTGATGGTTTTCACTAAACTTATACCCATAATTTGTACAAAAGCAGCGAAGGAAGGCTCCCTGCCGTASGCAGCGAGGACACCTCCGCGCGATACTCACTCGCCCGGCCGCGCCGAGGCGTTCAGGCGTTGATGGCGACCGTTGGGRCGGAGCCGCTCCCGCGCGCAGCCCCGAGGCGCGCGGGGGGGAGAAGGGGGAGGGGGGCGTCTGACACCGCCTCGCGCCCGGCCCGGCCCGGCCCGGCTCGGCCCAGCCCCAAGCGCTGCGGCGTGGCGGGGTCTTGGCGAGGCGCCGGTGCCCCGCGTTTACCTGCGGCCGCCCGGCGGACACAGCGTCAGGCCACACGAAAAGCAGCAGGTCGTGGTTTAAAATGGCTGTGCTGGTTAAAGGGGTAGAGACAGTAAGTAGTGGCCTGGAGAAGATTCTTCTTCCCCTGYAGCAGTGTTGAAGAATGTGGATAACTGGGCTGTCACTAACTTCAGGGGCCAACCCCCTAGATGTTACCTGTTGGGTATTCTAGCTGAAACAGAGATACAGCCTGGGTATTTTAGTCTCCAGGACRCCTATAATTGCTTTCAGAGAGCCAACATACCACTAGGATAGATGTCACCAATTTTGAAACAGCTGGAGGGGGGCAAAAAAATCTCTCTTYGGGAACAAGTAATCCTCCCTTTGTTTATTCTTACAACAGGTCAAACCAGTGCTAGTATGCTGTTTACRGGAGGACAAATATGACTTAAGTCCAAGAACAACTACAGGAGAAAAGCTTTGTTTGCTTGCTTTGTGAAAACTGCTTTCTTATGCAAGTCCCTTAGCTGGTTTTGACCTGTCACAAGGAGCAAGCCACATGTGTCCAGTTTAGTGTTTTTTAAAATTATTTTCATTTTGCCATGAAATTTTGATAGTGACAGCTGCTTAGAAACTTAAAAGGAAGGCATACATTCAAATGTGTACATGACTTCAGGTACCGTATGTGCCAAGCAGTTATCTCAGATGTTGTGTTACCAACCTAACAACAGCATTTTCATTGAGCCTTTTGGGAGAGAAACTATTGAACTGAGATACAGTGAATGTAGGCAGGCCAGAAACATAAAYGATAGCATGTGGCTGGTGCTTTCTCATCTTCTGTGAATATTTTGGAGCATCTGGAAAGGGTAGCCAGAGGAGCAGGAGAGCAATTTACCATCAACTCATTTTTGGCCCTTGGCTTTAATCATGGGCCAGTGCTTATGGATCCTGACATGCATTACCACAATAATTCAAACAAACGTAGAAAAATCACTGTGTATTAGTTACAGTGTGTACACATTGTCAAAGGGCTTGGCATTGGTGTCACAAGAGACACCACTGATGTAGAATMAAACCATAAGAAGTTCAGCAGGATGACCAAAGGCTGGCACCATATTTCCCTATTTGACTTGCAGACCAAGAAACRCAGTGGCTGCATGGGGAGAAAATCTTTATATTCAGATTTCGATTAATCAGACAGATAATGATTGTGGAGTATGCAAATACCTGACCAAAACTTTCATCTGAAGTATCCTGCTTATGTTCTTTATTCCTACAACAGTAATAAACTATACTTCTCTCTTCTGTTAATAAACAGTTTATAAACAAAAGGAACAAAAGAGAATATTAACTTAAAGAAATGAAAGAAACAGCCTGTTTTAAAGGTATTTTAAAACAATGCTTATTTTAATGTTGAAGGTTAAGTCCTGGGGAGTTTTGCAGATCCTGAGTCCCTTCCGGACTCCACTAGCTTCTATAATTTTGTAGAACTCATGTAGAAGAAAGTATATTGTTTCACACAGAATTTTGAGRGTTAAGATTTTGCTTTTACTCCATTTAGGAGTTAAGTCAGAAGATCACTGTCTGGCCTACGGCAAAGCACATTCTTTATGAAGTGATCTGAACATCCGGTCAAACTGGTGAGTTTTACTAAAATCCTGGCTCCTAAGGCTCTTGAGATCCTAAGGGTGTTGCTATCAGCAGCTGCTCTGTAAATTTTAGGGTAAGAAGAAATGACATTGAAARGATTTCCTWAAAAAATCAGAAAGAATTAGGCAARCAGCCTAAAGAGACAGTCAGCCGCRAAGCTAGAAACTTCTTTATTCACAAGCACATTCTAATGTATCCCTGCCTAGTTTTTGCCATTACTTCGATGGTATCACTGCCATGAAAAGATCAAATTTTGATGACTTAGTAAAGATCTAATGGATTTTTCCCCTAAATGTCTCTCAAAGTGTTTAGTACCAGAGAGTAATTTTTCTAACATTAGTTAAGATGTATGATTCTTTGTTTTATATATATATATATTTAAATAATCTGTGTAGAAGAAAAATCACACCTGTGATAGTTGTATATCTTTAGCATCTCATGTTAGAAATGAGAAAACTTTAGAAAAGAAAATAATTCCCAGGATAGATGTTCTAGAGCGTTTGCCCTAGAATTGGCCCTTGGAGGCTGCCATCCTGGAACATATAGATACATMTGTAGCATAGGCCTGAATGAGAGTTTATTACAAACATCTTCCCAATGTACACAACAACAACAAGAAAACCTTCTTGCCCTCTTACCCCTTAAATCTTTCAAAAGCTCAAGATTGGACCATTTTAACACTTAGTTGCTTCCTACTGATTCTTATACTTCCCAGCCCTCCTACTGCCTTGATGCTATGTATGACCTAAAACTATCCAGAACACTTGAGCTTMTGGATTCTGAAATACTCCAGAAAAACACCACTTATTTAGACACACAGTGGCTGGATCCCTACATTTTCTGGCAAGGCCATAGTGCTAATGTGTTTTTTAAAGGTATCTTCAGTCAACATCTGTGCTATTTTAAGACATTATCCATAATGTACATATGCAATCATAATTTGCAAATACMAAATACATTATAAAACACTCAAATAACATATGATTTAACTGTGTTTCTGAAAGGTGCATGATTTTATCTATTTTGAACTGGAATCTTTGCTGTTTTCAAAGTTAGCTATGTTGCTGAAAGTGACTGTGTCTTCTGTCATTTGATAACTATATTCAAAGTAATTATATACTATACAAAATTCTGTTCAAGATACGAGCTGACATTCTGAATACCTTTTGATGTACTTCTATGTAGCTCTACTTGATTCTTTTCTCTTCTATATTTCTTTTACATTGCACAATTACTGCAGTAATTTAATTTCACTTTCTTCACCCCAAAAGAAAAACTTGTAAATCCTCTATTATTCTAATTTTACACACTACTTATAACAAAAATGTTTTCCAAGCTGTAAGTCTGTCTGCTTGAACTCCTTTTTTTTAAGTAATTTAAAGCACCAGCCTAGTCATACAGCAAAATACAAAAGCTTTCCTCTGCCAGAATATACAAGCAGCTTGTTTATGACTTTCTTTTTAGCCACCAGCAGCTGTGTATAAATATCTTTCTTAGGAGAATGATCTTAGTGTCAGCCTGAGATTAAGAAAAACATACTTACTGTCCTACATCAGGTTTCAGCTTCGTAAGTGAACTCTRCTTGACAGTTCTCTTACCAATTCTGCAGACATGTTTTAAGTGGAATGAARGGTCTTGCCTCAAGTTTCCCTAACTTCTCTCTGTCAGGAAGGGAAAGAAGACAAATCAATACTCTCACACTTTAGATGCATATAGTTCAGATTAATTTACTAGACCTCTGAGCGGTTGAAGATACTTTTGAACTGGGCAAATATGCACTAACCTTTCCCAGATTGTTTTAGCCAGTCAACCACTTTCGGTATGCAAAAGCTGCAGTTATCATGAGTCTTTAGCAGTGAGAAACAAGAAGTCATTCATATGCAGAGAGGTACCTACAGGGAAACATGCCATGTCCACAGCAGGAAGTGAAGCTCAAAGATGGTGCACACAGGCARGTTTGGGTCTATTACAGTGATTGTGCAGGGAGAATGAGAAATACCATAGGAGACTTGTGTTGGAAGTAGCTGGTAGCCAGTCAACTGAGAATTGCTTTGAAAGGAGGGTCTAGTATTTGTTTTTATAACAAGACAAAATGTATTAGAAGATCCTTGGTGAGAGCTCTACAGAGGACATACAATATCAAACAAAACCAGTTGTAATTCTCTAAATTAACCATTCCTTGTCCTTAAGCAAGAAGGACTGCCTTGCTTGGTCAGCAACTGTGTCAATCACAATTGCTGCTTGACTAGGCAGTCTGGCAATTCTTTTGTATAGAACAACTTAGAGCAACACAGCTTTCACAATGAAAAACACAAGTTTGATAAAACGTTTAGAGTCTGTGCCAAACTGGTCATACACATCGCTTACTTTTACCCAGAAGAATAGATATCCTTTAAATAATTGGATCATGTTACAAAGTTGATAGACATTAATCTTCCCCTTCTCCTATCTGTCCGTGAAATTAGATACCAAAACTGACACATGAGAGTATGACTGAAGGAGTTTTAAAGTTGTGGGTAACCATGGTATGAAAGATTTCAGATTTCATCAAACCCCCCAAAAAGCACGGTGAAAAGCAGATATATTATGAAAAGTTATACTCCAAAAGTGCTCTGAGGCAGCAGCAGTGTTGAGTTCGTATGAGATGCATCTTTTCAGTAAATTGTTGCTTAAATGACCTATTGTATAAYGTATAGTTGCATTTAAAATATCATCTCCTTTGTAATTCCACGCATAAACATAARTTGTTTTCATGTGATCATTAAGCAGTATAAATTATTGGTTAAAAGGTTAAGCAGAAAGCAGAACCGATTTGTACCTTCAGGTGCTAGAAATACTGGAGTTATCTCAGTTTCACACATRAGCTTGAAGGTGATTCCTCTTAAAAATGCTGCATGTTTTATGTTTTTCATTCATGGTCATAGTCAAAGTCTTTTAATGTTAATAATGCTTTATTTYGAGAATAGATGCACCTTCCTATAAAGTCATCTCTTATATAAAATGCAAAAAAGTAAGGATATTTTGTATGTAAATGTTGAAATCCTACATTAGCCGATGAATATGCAAGAGATTATGTACTTTTTGTGCAGGATATAGCAATAAAAACATAATATTCAGAAAATTAAGTATTTTAAATTTGTTATGATTCTGTTCTTGAGATGTTCTTAATTGTATAATAAGCATTCTTTATTCTTCTAATATATTGAATGACCATATTTTTCCTCCAAGAAAAAGCTGCAAATTTTCTCCATTTTTTCATCTGTCTTATTGTTATTATGATGAAGATGAATTAAGAAATTTATGCTCCCCCCGTGTTGAAAAGTAAAAACATCTTCCCTAAGAACTTCTGTACTGATTTCCTTAGCCAATTTCTTTTTCAGTTTTATAAGTGAATATTTTCAGTTTTAATTTTGATTTGATTCTTATTTTGTTCAATTTTGGTTGGTTTTTCAAAAAATAMATTATTTTTGTAGTTTTAGGTATAGTAGAGGGCTTCTCTTGCTTATAGTTTGATGTGACAAGGCACAAAAAAAAAARRAARRAAAAAAAAATCACGAGCAYTGAAATAGTTTGCCCAGAATTCCCAGCATTGGAGAGCTTTGAAACCCAACTGAAGAAGACCCTAAGATTCAAAGTTGAAGTTGGACTTTGAACTAAATAACCTCCAGAAGTTCCTTCCAAYCTTGCTTGTTTTTTGGTGCTGTGCCTCTGTGGCTGAACAATTCTTTTGAATTATAATCCAAAGCAGTTAATGGTCAGGTGAATTATCTTGTGGTAGAATATCAGACACAGACTATCAGAATTGCTATTTAATGAGATTGATTTGTGTCTCAAGGCATTTTCTTTGAGATGCATTTTTAAAAAGAATTTGATAATTTTAAAGTTTATATTMATCCTGAAGCAAGCTGGGACCTTTTTAAAACCCTACCAAGTTCCTGGCTTTACTGGTATCTTGTAGCAATGTATTAATTCAGGCTTTGCATAACAATTTTTTAAATTAACTTTTAATTTGCAGAACAAATTAAATAGCACTGTACCTAGATGGCAGGCTGAGACCAACAGTCTGGCCAGTTAGTAGGCAAGCCAAGTCAGAGACTGGATTTATTTAGCTTTAAGACTGGAGAGCATATATTCCTAACAGAATTTCTGGAAATAGAATTGTGGGAATGTGGTTTTTCTGTTACCCAGCCTCCTAAACACATACACCTACTTAAACACACAGCTATGGTCAAAGTAAACAGTGTATTGTGTAGATTTTGTGAATAAAAATAGACTAGGAGTAAACTCTCTAGGTCTATATCAACAGAATATTTTCTAGCAGAAGGTTGGCTCACGGCTACCCCTTGCAAAGTTAGCRCAGGGTAGCAAAGATGAAGCGAACTTCTTTACAAACAGGAAACAGAATTCGCATTTTGAGACTTGTTGAGTCAAGGAGTATACTGTAAAAGTTAAAATAGCACTGTGCATTTTTTTTTTTTGCTTGCTTCTCTGAGAGTAGAGAGGAGCATGTAGTCCTAATCTAAACAGGGAAATAACACAGASACTTGAATTCATAAGATTAGTGGGAAATCTACATTTGTGGTCAGACACAGACCAAAATTAAGGCAGACTCCCTATCATGTGGGAATTTACAGATTCTTCAGTGTTTCTACTATCTCATCATTCATTTCAAGGGTTATGAAGAAAGGTGAAAAGAATTTGCATTTAAATATTTTGATTAGAACAGTTAATAATGAGGATATAAAACTAAAATTCCTTTATATGAAATTTCTGATTAAATGTGACAGGAAAGATGGTCTGATAACTTCTGAACAGAATAAAACTATACATTTGTTTTCTGGGAAAGTTAAAAGTTCAGAAAGAATAAGGGCCTATGAAAAAAAGTATGAAATTCCCACATCAAAAAAAAAAAAAAATGTTCCATGGTCTGAAAATCACATTTGAAGTTTCAGGAAATGAAATGTGAAGGGAAAGAAGGAGGAAAAAAAAGCTAAATGCAATTTTGTTTTTTAAAGTAAAGTGTAGGTTAAATATAAGACCAGTTCAAAAATATTAGATAACATGCTCTTATTTTTTTAACTTCTGTTTAATTTGGCACTGTTCTGAAAAGCATTTTGGTTTTCAGAAGGAAATGAAGCCAGTTTTCTGTGGCTTATAGCATCTAGATGATGCTGATTGTCCAGGCTCAGTATCTTTGCAAGTTATACTGTTTATGCAATGCACAGAAGATTAAAGATTAAAAAAGGTCAGTAAAACTGCAGGCCCTAATATTTTCATATTCTTCCAGTGAGCACCAGTGGTGGCACTTCCAGTACAGTCATATAGACAATTACTCCTACAATCTTCCCACTTACATGGTGGTTCCCTCTTGAAAAATAGGGTCTCAGTCCCATGAGTTGTCTTCCCCACCACCACCACCCGCCAAAAGCAATTTTTAATCAACGTTAACTTCCTTTTGGGAAATGCCTGTTTTGGCCAACTGATATTTTCTAACAGGAAAACATTCCAATAGAAAATATGATTGTTCTAATAATAATCTTAACAACGTTGCTTTTGAAAGGCAGAAGACAAACAGTAGCATTAAAATCTCCTRGGTGAGAGTTATTGCTCTGTTGTGTCCTTTAGCAACTAGCAGCTGAATAGCAGCATGGGGAAAGAATTAAGAACTAAGAAATCATGACGAACTTTCTAGAATAGAAAAAAGACGTACTGACAAAAAAGACTAAGTTATTTACTGGTAAAGATCTTAAGCAACAGGTTAGTCTAGGACTGATTGTATTATTTTGTAYGCAGTGAGAATACTTACTTGTTTATATTAGTTGAACACAAACCCGTATTTTTTCCAGAATAAAATGCTGTAAATGCTTCTATCACACTCTCAATCTCATCCAAAAAAGGCAAAATTTTGTATTCCTGTAAATTACTCTGAATAGAAAGTGACTACATATGCAAGCAGCAGACACTAAAATAACCTGTTTTTTCCCCAATCTTAATACAATGGTATATAGGTGCACTTATTTGGGGGTAGGAAACAACRGTAGTATCTTAGGTACCATTATACACTAAAAGTAGTTATATTCTAGTGACGAAATATGTTGATGATTTTCTAAAAAACTGCACTGGGAAGAGCACAAATAAACCACTGATACTTTAATTCTCTGAGATTCAAGTAGGTTACGCTCTAGTGTATCATTCAGGAAACAACAACTTTTCCTAATTATCATAAAACTGTAAGTTTTATTTAACAATGAATATAAACTTTCTGCATAGAATAAAACTGGTTAAAAGTGGTACTCCATATCATTTCTGTAATGTAATCCCTTTCACACAAATAGGTAGCAAYGGAGGGATATATTCTTGATGTACACAGACAAGAAATTTGTTCTCTCATTCCAAATCAAAAAAAAGGGGGGGCTCATGCACTATTAAAAAAAGTAACAAGAYGTAACGTTTCTATAGCACCAAAACTTTCTATCATTTCTTGTTCCTRTTCACACTAGTGGTTACTATTCTGGTTGCAAAATGCTAGAACTGGCTCAATAAAGAAGAAAAAAAAAAATCGTCCTGAATCTCTGCAGTTAATTCTTCAACTGCGTCTGTCAGGTTGGAGCTTTCTTCAAAGGCATAGAGTTAAGGATCACAATATCAGGGTAGAATTGGAGTCATAAGTTATGCACTCTTACCATGGAAAACCTTAATATTGCTGGAAAACAGAAAAATGAAAAAACCCACACCATTTTTATTAACACATCCAATTATTAAATATACTTTCCCCTGGCTTCCACTAATGCAGTTTGTTGTGCATTCTATTTAAATATCACTTGTGCCCTTATTCAGATGGCTAATAATCTTTTTAATCTCCTTCATTTTGAATTTCTATTCATGAAATATCTTTTCTGACTTCAATAAAATCTGGTTATACCTATTCAAAAATGAATGGACACTATATTCCTAGCTTGTTATTGGGAAACAGACCTTAATAACCACAAAACTACCCCTTTTATATTKCTCCATATTCTTCTGTGGTATAATGCCTATAATAAATAAGTAATGTTTATGTAGTGCATGGTATGGGAGTCTTCACTGACAGTTGATCTCCTTCTGCAAGATCAGTAGCAATTTATTTTTATAACCTATTAGTGACATGTATTTTGAAACCAGCRCAAGCTGTGTAGCTGTCAACATCAGTTCTGGCAGTACAATGAAGAGTAATTGAAGAATAGTTTGAAATCATGTAGGGTTGCAAGAGAAATCCATGAGGAAGAATTGTGATTCAGTATGTGCCTAGCATTAATGAGAGGAAGTGAGTTTTTTTAATGCTCTAATCACAAGGCAAAATACATCTAGAATAAGAGATTTATTGGCCAAGTCTGCAATAAATACTCTTTGTCATTTGGAATGAGCTCATAACCTGCTTACCTAATCATCAAAAATAATGATCAAATAATTAATATTCACCTACTATAGTATAGTGAAAATGAGGAGATGGTTAAAGTTCAACTAATGTTCTCTGCGTTACTTGGTCCCAAASTATATTTTAACCTCACATGCAGCAGGGTACCCTGTAAAAAGTTTACGGGAGCAGAGAATAAGATTGCCAAACGAAGAATAATATGGAGAATATTTTAATAGGCAGATGCTACATCTACAAATCTAAGTTTCTACCTAAAAAAAAAAAAAAAATAGAAAAGGAGATTTTCCAAAACTTGGAGTAAGAGCCATGCCACACTGGTGGATATGAAAAAAAAAAAAAATCAGAAACTGTCCAAAAATCTCCCCTATTTTTCTAAAAGGCAGATAACCTCCCAAATATGGAAAAAAGAAATACCTTAAGATTAAAAATCTTTCCTTCTTTTAGAGACTTCRCACATTTAACCAAGTGAAAAGTCAGTAGGAGCTGGTACAGAACTGCATGCCTTTTAAAACCTTTCAAAATATCTGCAGTCAGCAAAACCATACAGGCATGTTATGCACACACTGCATATTATTTTAGAAAATCCTACTTGCAGAATGTTGAATAAAATTTAGTATGACAAGATTTATCCTGTTTCATTACCCTGGAGTCATTTTATCATAAAGATATTGCATTGCTCAAACATTTTATTGATAAATATCCTTTAYTGCCTGAAGAAACTTCCTTTCTTCTTCATTCCATCTCCCCCACCACTCATATTTGTCAGCTCAAAGTTGGGGGGGGGGGGGGGGAAATCTTCAGTGTTGACATTCTTCAAAAATAAGATGGCTTAAAATAAAGAATAGGTCTGGGGACTTGACACATCAGCTTCTGTACTTAGTACTATAAGTACTTAGGATTATACTGTTAAAGTGTTTTGCTCTTTTAATTCAGAAGTTATAGTAGAACCATTTCCAATTTTTTGAAAAATGGCCTTTTCAGTGATTATATAATTTGCGTGGACAGAGTTGCATTGTGAAGGAAAATTATTTCTAATGATTCTGTCACCACCTGGAGAACTAAGGGGATGTGTTCATTTAATCATCTTCTTTACTTGGGTTTCCACCAGCCGTGCCTGTTCCAGACTCCTATAGCRGTCACTATATACTTTTTAATGAGACATTGGCACTTCAAGGAGAAAATGAGTAGGCATTACACCGACTAAGCACCACGTAAGTTCTATATGGGGTGAAAGAAGAATTCACCCGTCACTTGCTTAATATTTTTTTTTTTTTTTAGATTGGGCTCCATTATCATTGATAAATGTGCRTTATGTAATTCACCTTACAAATGAACTTAGATATTGATGCATAGCATGATGTATTCATTACATCTGTATAATGGAAAGTTAGTGATGATCATTAGTAACCTGAATAGYAGTTCTATAAATAAGGCTTCCTGTACCTCAGTAAATCTTATTCATAAGGCTGTATATAGGAGGATATGAGCACACGTCTGGCCCTATTCCAACACTTTCCGTTCAGTCCAGTTTAACTGGTATCTATTTCTGCTGATTTTTCTAYACAGGGACCATTTTACTAAAGGAGTACATATAGGGAAAAGTAGAGGGGGATGATCGTAGGAAAAATAAGCATCTTGTCCCCAGATGTTAAATGAACTGAACACAGAACCATTTAGCTGGATATATTTTGTAGACATATTCTAGAAGCTTACAGAACCAGGTTTGACCTTAATGCCCTTCTAACCACATGCATTGCTGTACAAGCAGTTCAATATCCAACAAGGGTCACTAGTATTATGGAGAAGGACAAATACACTTTTTTCCAGGATATAGTCTCAGCTGTAGAACTTTTCTGAAACTTGAAATAGAGATTCTGAAATTTGAAATAAATGCTGTAACTAGATTTAATAGCCCTTGATTAGCATGGTTTCCCATGAATTTTACTGAGGTACTGTTTGAAGTCGTTTATGTTTTTGGTGACCAAACCATTCTTTGACAATGACAATATTAATTATTCCCCTTTTGTTTATAGAGTATCTCCCTAGTAATTCACTTAATACATCTTRTTTAGACAGTCTGCATGATACCTGCAAACATTCAACTGTTTTAGCTGATCCTTTTAAGCTCTTCATAAGTATCCTTATTTTGATATAGTTTTCATTTTTACTTTAATTGTTACTAGGTGAGCATTTTGGCTTTTACATGTTTTGTATTTGAATATTTTACAAAAAATCTTAGATTGGCTTTTCATTAGTGTATCTTCATCCAGGAGTAAAACAAGAATTGCTTTTTCGTTGAAATTCTCTCATTAGTTGCCCCTTAAAAATTTAGGGTGTATAAAAACATTAGTTTCTGCATTATATTCTTTGCTTACCTTTTCCTAGCCTAAAGATATCAGAACTCATCTATTACTACTATTTTCCTTTGTTTTCTCTTTTTTTTCCAGTCACTGTCACCTTCTTACCAAATTAGTTGAAAAGCCCCAATGCTATTTTACACCTAGTAGGACCACTTAAATCTAAAATGATTTTRTAGTATTTTAGTGATACAGTGAATATATTCCTCCTAGCTTGATTCTAAGTTTGAGGGGAAAGAGTAATATATATATGCACCATTTCTCCTCTAAAATAACCTAATTTTCATAGTGGTCATAGTGTCTTGCTGGTTTTCTTCCATCAAGCTTCTGATATGTATCCTTTATCAATATTTGTATTTTAAACAAGAGCTTCAAATTTCCCACCTTATTTTTGTATATGTAATTGTTAAATACGCAAGAATATAAGAGTACATTTGGTCTTGTTCTTTAGGTCCTGCCTAGTAAGTTGTTTAGATCATGCAATATTTGTGTTGCCATTTTAAAAAGACTAAGACAACTGGATATGCATTATACAATTTATAGCTGATTACAGAATAAAATTTCAATTAATTTTGTGTGGTGTATGACTGTAATCATTGCAAGCAACCRGGAGCAAATGCCTGCCCATCATACTTCTTTTAGAAGGCTCTATAGACATCTATAGAGTATAGACTATCGACATTAGTCTTCAATTTTGATTACTCATTGCTCTGTTGAAACCCTATAATTTGGGATACGTAGAAACTTTCTCTACTAAGAGCTCAGAATACCTGGAAGTAGCCCAAAACAGACAGGGCTTTAGCAACTATTGATTAGTCAGTCTTACCCTAATCTGTTCAGTCTCAGACGTTAGTGCCGTGTTACATTAGTATGTATTGAGTTGGCTGCCTACACCTTACCATGTAGAAGGTGTAGAAAATTATATCATACCCAATTACCTCAATAGGTTTTTTAAGTCCAAAAATACATACTCAAATACTGATCATGTTTCTGGTCATCTTAAAGATCTGTTTCTGCATCTGTCCCACTTTTTGGTACTAGAAGTGCTGCYGAATTCCTGTTAACAGTAAGTTTGTGTGCAGTTAACTCATAGCTAGTTCCTGTACAATCTGTAAACTTAWCTTTCATCTCCTACCATGGTTGTGGGGACTTTGTTACTCTTTCTGCCCAAATAAATAGGCAGAAACTCCAATGAAAAAAGAATATTTTTGATAGGTGGAAGGGAGTTCAGTTTGTGAATATTAAGGTGAGCCAAAACTCAAGCTATTTAGCTGTATCAAGAAGGAGGTATTTGTCCAGAATCAGACCTTCAGATATCTAGTGATTTTTGATGGCAAAAGCTCAAACTCAAAAGCTAAGCAACTTCCAGTTTTGGATAGTGACTGAAAAGGATAAGTTAGGATTTGTAGTATCTATGTGAGAGATACCCAAGTCCTACTGATGCCTTTGTACCTGAGGAGGGTCATAAAACTTGTGCCCGTGCTGAAAAGCTAGGCAAGTCCAGTGGACAAGTGCATGGACCAATTAAATCTTCTGTCCAGATTACAGAGTATTACAGATCTTTCCATGGGCACCAGTTAAAACACAACGGAGATTTGAGCCAAGTGGTGCAGGTTGTAGGGGAACAAAACTGGCAAATGTTCAGATTATGTCCAGCTAGAAGAGCTCTTCTAGCTAATAATAGCTTTCCTTCAGGAAGTATTTTACATACCTTAGAGCACACCTGCATTTTTCTGTGAAAATGTTTCACTCTGTATACTCAGTTACTCTTTTAGCATCCAGTTCATTACTGGATCAGCAATTTGCTAGAAGCACTGAGATCTCAGTTTATGATAAACTTCAGTGCAATATTAAGTAAGCTCCAGAGATATAAATTTAAGAGCTTTAATGCTTTAATGCTATGATCAACTCTGACATTTATGACTGCTGAAGTGAGTTTGTAGTGAATGTACCTTAAAGAAGAAAACTGCAGTAAGAAACATTAACCGAGATTCATTTTCAAGTACTGTTCCTGTTTTTTTTAAGTTTCTAAATCATAGGTTAAGTTCAAGAAATATTTGGTGATCTTTTTTAGGGAATTTGTTCTTTATCTCGCTTAAGAGCAATTTCAGAGGAAATAGTGTTACTTTGCAAGAGTACCAGTACTGGCTACTAGTATTTAGTGTTGATTGGCCTGATTTGGGTAACCTCAGCATCATACAGACTGATTCCTTCTTCATAAGAGGTGGTAAAAAGATTGTCTGAGGATAGGGAAGTGCATTTCTTTTCTATGAAGAAACAGGAAACAAACATGAAGTTTCAGTTGACTCTCAGGCTGAAACAGGTAGACAGAGGAAACAGTGGTATGTCATCACCTACAGGTTGTTGAGGTGCCTTCTTTGAACTTACAACATTAATAGTCAAGAAGAATTTGGTTGTTTCCATTTATGTTGAATTAAGGTCCAGAACGTAACATCCATTTATGAATCAAAAATCAAAGAACATCCCTAAAACAGAAGGGCTATGTAATACTCTTTCTCAAAAGATGAGGCCCACTGTTTGCACTTAGTTACCCATACGTTTCTGAACATGAACTGGAGTCTTTGCTATGCAAACAGCTGAAGTATCCATTGGGGGGGGGGGGGGGGGGTGGAGAGTAACCCAAGTAACATACAAATGTAAGAGTTTAGATTACAACCTCATTATTATGACCCTGAGAAAACGTTCCTCTACCTACATTAGCTGTGTAAGTTCAATTAATGATATGCAGCATGACTACCCATCATTATGGAAAAAAAACATAGTGATGCATAGATGGGTTATATATTTGTTTGTCTACCCACATATGAGAACAAGCTGATTCCTAAAATACAGGAAACCATGAAGGAAAAAACCTTATTTTACTGAGTAACATTACTGACTGATAATGTGTCAATCAATTAGCAATATAGGAATCTGAGACTAAACATTCCTTATGAAATGAACTGGACATTAYTCTGCCAGGTCTATTAGTGTCTGTGAGGTGTCTAGTGCACCAATCACTTCCATATACTCCACATACATAAAGTTTGCAGTGCATGGAGAATGGCCAGATAGACATTGACTATATATAAAGATCACATAACCCTGTGCTTTTTAGTTATTAGCATTTAAATATGGTGCATTAATAGTTGCTTCCAGTTAGTTCCACAAATAAGTTATAGTAGTGTATAACAAATTAAAAAGGAAATGGAAATATCTGGTGCCTAATACAAAGCATATACTTTGTAGTTTTATTTAAATTTTTCAATTTTGAATATTCTAACTTCTACATTACACAAAGTAAAACGTATATACTGCTTAGTACTTTTATTGAGAACTTTGACTTCAGATACTTCTTTACTCCTTGTGTAGAATCTCAACTCTGGAAAGATTTCAAAACACCAGATTTAGAATGTTTTTTTTTTAAAAAAAAAAAAAAAAAAGTTTCCCAGAGAAGAATAATTCAGCTTTTGTTGCTAATTCTTAAAAAAAAATATTTCTTCCTCTAAGAATAACTGTCAGAGTGTATGTTTTTACTTTAGCTTTTAGCATAATCTTATACCTTTTTCTGTGTATTTAACACTTGCCTTTAAAACATATGCATATTTGCCTCACTATCTGCATAAACTATTTGAGTTTAATGACGTTCATTATAMAATTAAAATATTTTTGTGATTTAATTATGATTCCAGTGAGGTTATCATTGCCAAAGAAAAGTAGRAGACTTATTCTACTAATATAAATTATTGAATTAGGGTAAGACAGGTACTGAGAAAGATGTGAAAAATAATTTACGGTGTAATTTGTGGTATATACCATTCTCTTTACTTTGCAGCTGTTTTATATAAGCAACATGAGTTTTTCTAATGAACTACTAAACTTGACTTGGTTGTTTCCCAAGCAATGTATATAATTCAGAAAGGCTACATAGCTGAAGAAACCCTTATGCAYGCAGAGAAAAATCTTGAGGGTGTATCTACATGTTCAGCCAGTAGGTGTCTCCCTTATACCCGTACAGTAACGGCATCAGCTTGTTCTACACATACACATTTTAATAAGGTCTATATGTATTTAGGGGGTGGGGGAGAAATACTTTTAGCATTCTTGAAAGGGTAGAAGTGTATGGAAATATAATTTAACCAAAAATTCCAAAATCTTTTCAAAGTTTTCCATTCCTTAACAGGAAGTTTAAAGAATCAATTAATTTTGCAGCATTTTTCTTACTCTTCCATRCAGTATATTCAAATAATTTTGATGAACATATACCACAATACTTATGGTTCTAGAAACAGGAGCAGCCAGCACATCCTATATGGCACAGCACTAGTTATCAGTAACTAGGAGAACTAGAGTTTGAAAAATACTTTAGAATACTTTCCATTGAAAGATTAAGTCTCATGAATCTTAGTTTCTGATTTAACAAACCTATTCTATTAAGCATGTCAGATAACAGCAGTACTCATTAAAATGGCGTATGAGCTACAGGAAGAAGTGTCTGTAGGAAGTATTGCAGCATTCACAGCTTGAAATTTTACTTTGTTTCCAAATCATTAAACAGTAAAATCCAACACATTTGCAAATATTATATGATAGAGAATTTAAAKTTGCAGAAGTGTTAATCCACTTGTGTTTGACATTTTCTACTTTCCTGCCCTCAGAGCCCTGTCTTGGGTTTTGCACAAGTACCAAATGCATCTGAATTTTTGAAAACCCAGGAGAGCAGGAGATGAGCATGCTTTTGAGAGCCAAGAGTTTTCTGTTTCAGAAAGCCAAACTGGAGAATCTGGCTGGCTGCAAAGGCCATGGGAAGAAAAACAATGAGTAGCTGTGCCCAGGAGTGATACTAGTGAAAGGCTGGAGGAGTAACAGCTACCTGCAGCCAGTGAGAACCAAAGGAAGCAAATAGTTGTAGCAGGAGAGGAAACTAAGCTGATAAGTGGGGGCAGGCAGAAATTAGAGCAGGATGAAATACATACAGGACAAACTGGGGGATAAGGTGTTGAAAACTGAGGGGATTTTTAAGACCTCTAGAGTGAGCTGTTGAGAAGGATGTTTCAGAAGGGAAAGTTGTTGTGAAAAGATCCTGGAAAGAGGGTAAAACAGAGCAACTGGAGGACAGGAGCCCTTTGCTAAGTGTAATGGGAACAGGTAGAGTAGGAAATGCTGGGGAATTTAAACCCCAAGATGAAGAGAGAGGATTGGGATTTGGGTCATAAGTAGTATGACACTAGGTATTAAAATATGTATACATATATATATATAAAGAAAACCCCAGGGTATTCCCTTCTGAGCCTGGGCATTTCTAAATAAGACTGTGTTTTAGGGTAGAGACCTATACTGGTGTGGCTGCTACCACCTTTCTCTCCGAGTCTGATATATTTGCTTAGTTTCAGACTGATAATGGAGAAACATCTCTTGGTGTTTTGTGGTTTCTTTTAGAAGTGGAAAGAATGCATTCTAACCACAGCCAGTAAAGCATCAGGAAGACAGCTAAAAATGACAGTAAATAGCAATTTTGTTGAAGAGTTCAGCTTCAGAAGAAGCAAAATCATTTCTGAGGCAAGTTCAGATTTGGAGAAGTATTTCAGTTCAAAAAGATGCATACGTGAAAACAGAAGTATTTCTATTTTGACAGTTTTTTTTTWWWWAAAAATGATCTTTTCAATTTTTAGTTCAGCTAATTTTTTTAAAGCACAACTTACTTTGAAACATTTCAAGCTGAACATACCATTCCAAGTCAAAATGCTTCCCTCCACCCTTCAAAAGACTGTGGATTTCTGGGTTTGATTCAACCACAGAATCAAAGATAACAGTATTTGCAAGCATCTAGATAAAACAAAGGCAGCAGCAAAGCCACTATACATAAGAGCAATTTAATGCATCTCCCTCCCCCAACCCCAATTTCAGTCCTTTCACCCACACAGAAATCAAGGCTTTCCAAAGTTCTGAAATGACCTAGGAGCCTCATGACTATTCCAGAAGTGACTGAGGTACACAGTTGCTGAAACTCTTGCTACTTATAAATTACCTGTCAGGACACAGCAAACGCAGGGCAGCACCAGGTGAGCCAGGGCTGGTATCCAAGTCCAGCAAAAGCCCCCAACAGGATAAGGGGGACCAACTCCCCTCCCCTCCCCACCCCCCAGGTCCTTTCATGGGGGCCAGTCAGGAGCACAAAAGGAGACAGCACCAGAGAGAAGCTCTGATGTGTATTTGAGGGATCCATCTAGGACACGAGCTACCTACAGAATAGGACCAGCATCCATTAGGCCTGGAAAGCAGCACTTCTCCAGCACAGCTGAGAAAAGTAATACAACCCCCAGGGCTAAGCTTAAATGGGCTTACCGGTGGTCGTGGGGAGGTGGCCTGGCCCAGCCCAGCCCAGCCCAGCCCAGCCCAGCCCAGCCCAGGTGAGGCTGGTCAGAGCCATCAAGGTCTGCTAGTGCCCTTGGAGCCCTGACATTACCATGCAACAGATGAGTTGTGATTAGTAACGTTTTCTTAGCTCACAGCAAATAAATAAATAGTCTTAACTAACACTAAAAGAGTCTACTGCGTCTTTATACTTGTGGCATGCTAAGAGTGGGTATAAGTCATATGTCTAAAATCACATGTAGTGATTTTAGAACTGGTTGGATTTGGGGTTGAATCCTCAGTTAGGCTATCAAGTGCAAAATACTAAAAGATATTAATATACCATAAAAGTAAATGACATATTTTGAAAATTCTGTAAGGGTATTAGAGAAGCGAAGTTTTTAGCAATGTTTTGAAAGCCAACTTGGCTGCTGTGTGCACCYGTGCATTTAGGACTGGATTAGTAAAGTTTTGTTTAAGTGCCTGCAAATTAAGATGTATCACAAAACAAAAATATGCCTAGGCACCTTAAGTCCYGTTGGAACTAGCTTTATAGATGGTTTTGAAACTCTTACCCAGAAACTGCTCTGAATCTGTTGAGGACTAAATATCACTAAAATTGTCCCTAAATATGGAACTTAATGTGAAAAACTGACTTATTTTCTTTAGACATTTATATCCCTGTGTATTTTTGCTTAAATGCAGGATGATTTTCAAGGAATTGCCAATAACCAAGTGTTAAACTATTCCAAATACTGAGAGCATTCCTGAGATCTTGAAGAAACCTGTCAGAATGAGTGCAGTTTTTTCTTCGACTTCACACTATTGCAGTTTTCAGTTTCAAATTAAACTCATAAATAACAATTATACGTTATTTTAACGTAGTTGTGTTCCTGGCCTAAAGACGCAGGGAAGATCCTTCTTTGTCTTTCCATTTTATTTCAAAGTTTCCTGGCCTTTYTGTCTGTTTCTTTGCAGTCCAGATCTCTTGCCCAAGTTAAATACATGATCCAAATAACAACTTATTTATCATGCTGTTTGGTGATGGATGCTGTGGTGATTGCCTCCCATTCTTTCCCGACTGTAAAACTGAATTAGGTTCTACACCGTGCAAATGTACACAATGCACATTGTAATGGCAGCTGGTGGAGTGCTGTTGTAGCCAATTCTGAGTCTTTTTCCAGTCTCAACTTCTGTTTCTTGTCTTCTATGCATAGCTCTCCTCCAACCCCCCCTCCCAACCAGCACCCTAAAGAAAATGGAAACAGTACCAGGCAATGGCACCAGCTGGTCCTATTTTCTGTCGACAGATATTCATGCTCTCTGATTGGAGTCATAGTTCCTAAAAGCCACATTTACACAGAAGAAGAAAAAAACACTGTACCTTTTCTCACAGAAAGCTAAACAGTTTAGAAAATAGGCTCATGTCGTTCCCTTTCCAATGATTGCACCTCTTTAAATAATAAAATGCCAGCTCCTTCAAAACATGAATGCATGTGTGTACAAATGCAGTATAAGTATGTAGAAACATGACTTCTGTGTCTTTCCCAACTAAGTCTTTTGTTTTCCTGAAAGAATGATCTGCTACCTGTTTAAAAATAAGAGGTTTAAACTTAGAAATCCTCTTATTATCTTTTGACACCACAGATGTTCTTAATTATTTTGCACATTTTTTGTACAGTGAGGAACCATGAGACTAGCAGTCCCATGAAATTTATGTTTGAAACAGAAAGAGATGTAAAAAAAGTAACTTCAACCCATCCTCCTTTTCCTTCTGTTTATTTATATTTGTCTCTGCTTTCRGAATCAAATATTCTTGGTTTGTTTTTTAAATTCAAGGGCTCTGTAAACAAAGGCACACAGACACTTAGTTTTAGATCTCTGTTTTCTCATTCAAATTAAGAGATAGCATCTGAGCACGTTTCTTCTTTTGATTTTCCCGTATAATACAATTTCATRTAAGCTTACTGTTGGTTGATATATGACAATACATATCCTGATGTGACTATGTAAGTGATGGGCCAAAGGCCTTTTGCAGACTGCTACAGGAAAGTAAATAATGATTGATTAATTTACTGTTCACTGGCGTACCTGTTAAACAGATCCTTTCTTTACAGCTGCCAGTTTCTTAGTTACTGAAACAGCWGCTGAACTGCATCTTTTGGCCTTTCTCCTTGGATGAAGTGAATTGATCTCTATTTAAACTGCAAAAATGGTGCGTGTTTCTGAAATTCTGTGGTAAGTGACATATATCTGTTTTACTGCAGGTATAAGGACTAGGCAGTACTTTACTCCGTGCATTTATCATGATCTCAGTGTAAAGATGTGTTTCATAAACACTTTCAGTGTCTAGGAATTTAAAACCTATGTTCATTTGTGTTTCCCTGCTTAGCATCTTGTTATTTGCCTACATTTTTAYGGTATTTTTATTGTGCAATCCAATTTCTTGTATACTTCAGAGTATAGAGAGTTTTACCTGAATCCCTCTTAATGACTAACCTGTCTTCCTGATCTTTTCAATTTTGATTGATTTATCTTTATTTTGGGGGGATGAAATGAATATAAAATTTTAAGAAGTGCACATAAATGTTAATAAATTGAACATACATTTTTAAAGGCTTTGGACTTTWAAAAAGTTTCAACTTGAAAGAAATCCCACAAAATAGGCAGTATCTKTCTTTTTCTCGAGGTCATTTCACCTTCCTTGATCTAAAGTAAGTATGAACTTGCAGCTCTTTTACTCTTGGTTGTCTGAAGCCATCTCTTGTCAGACATGCCCAGATCTTCCATACAGTACCATACTCCTCAGTGCTTTTCCCTGCTGTAATCTCATCTCATTCCTGAGATGAAAAAGATTCTGACACAAAAAATACCGGTCACCTTCGGCAGCTCTGTAATCCTTCCCCTACCACTAGGAATTTTCTGGTGCTACTCCCCAGCTGCCTTGGCTTTATGATCTTTCATTGGTCTTTTCCCTGGTGGTTGCTTTTCATCAGATTAATTGACCTTGGTCAGTACCAAGTTTCATAATATTATACATCATATTTTCCTTGTAAGMTTCATATTGTCCAGGCTTCCTGGCTTTTTGTGAAATAGATGGTGACTAAACAAGTCATACATGGAAAAAATTTACTGGTCTCATTTGTCTGGAACACTTCTCTCAGTGATCTCTTTATGATCATCACCAATATTCACAAAGGTAAAACATGAAATCCAGTGAAAGGGTTGGATTGGATATAAAATGAACAAGTTTGTCAATTTAAAGCCACGCATCCAACATGGTGCTGTAAGCTGACTGTACTATGTTTAAAATTGAAAGCAAGGAAGCGAAACATTCAGAACATACAGATAGTAAAGAGCAAAATAAACTATAAGTGGAAGACAGCTGGAGACAGCAATTCTGAAGCTATAATCTTCCTTGAGTATATCTAAAACAGAGGAATCATTTCTCTTCCTTGACATTAACAAAACATAACTCTTATTCACTGAAAACTCAGAATTTGTTCTGAATTTCTGTGTATAGGATTTAGTCCTTTTTCTGTGTATAGGATTTAGTCCTTAGTGACACTGTAACTACCAAGTATGTTAAGAACTGAGTAGACAGTTATTCTGCACATATTACCAGAGAGTACTGAGAATAAATAAAAGTATGTCTGACCTATAAAAAGAGAAATGGAGAAGAAGAATATTATGTGAATTGTAAGAGGAATAATTAGTTAGGAGATGTCATAGAAGTAGAGCATCCTTGTCAGAATTATTGGAAAAAATATCCCCCCAACTTAGCTTCAGCTCATGTTTTCCTCATAGAAACTTACTAAGCCATATTCTGATCTTCTCTGCATTAATATAAACTGCACTGAGTTGAGCAGAGTTATACTGGTGTATCCCAGCATAAGTGAATTTGGATGGTMCTATGTGAACTGGAAAATTGATGATACCTCGTGAGATGTGAGTTGAAGACAGTGAAAAGTCACATTTTAGAGAAAACTGCTGGAATCTCCAGATTTCAAAACATACTCACTGTGGTTCAGCACCATTAAAAAAGACATGGTAACTCAGGCCTAAGTCAGAGGCAAGAGCACCAGCGGCAGCAGGAGGCATATTGGCTGAATACTGAAAAGGAGATTCCATTCCCATGGATGATGAAAATAGAAAGGAAACATGAAGCAGAAAGCTGTGGGATATGCAGATGATAAAAGGCACTTCACCCAGTAAAATGAGAGACTTGCATCTTCCAGTCTGTGCAAGAAATAAGCWTATTAGGATATTCTTTTACTAAAGCATAAAATCTCAAGCTTTTAATCTCTAGGTAAGGATGTTATGATGATTCTGTATGTGTCTGTATCTTATCTTGATATAATTGGTCTATGAGAAGGAAGGGAAAAGACGTATAGGAAAAATAGAGTTCTTACGCTGAACTGTATAAAAAAAAGTGACACTCCTGCTGCAATTTTATAGCTCAAAAATGACAGGATACCATCCAGTGTTTATAGGACTCTACCCTGGAGCATTTCCCTAACTCCATCCATCACTGCAGAACGTGCTGGAGTCTTGATTACCAGGCCACTTGAGGATTCCTCAAATGCTATTGCAATAAAGGTGATACTTCACAGTCCTTACTTGGTGTGGTGAGAACTATCAGTGAAAATAGCTCTCTGATTACACTGAGAGTTTGATTCATTTACTTAAGCACAGGATTTCASCATCATCTGAGGCCTTCCAAGGTACTCAAGACATCTACATGGAGCTGGCACAGGTGGTGTAGGATGTGCAGGTGACCAGTGTCCTTCTGGCCTCAAATTCCACTAGATGGCTATGTGTGGGCTACTGAATAAAGTCCTGGCTGACTGGAATAGCACTATTTGACATCATTACCTGGAGAAGGCTACTTTTACTCCACTTTCTCCTGTCTTCCTCTAAGCATAGCTCAACCACATGTGGCAGCCCTGGAAGTTCTTCGTAACAATAACRTTAAGGGAATATATAGCCAACATCAACAGAATAAAAAAAAATCTTGCTTTCATTGTGACGCTTAAAAGACATCAATATACAAACATCAGTGTCTGCAAATATTCAGCTGTATGTATCACCAAACACGAGAAAAATTGTGCTATATGAGCTGATACATAGAATTTAAGAATCAGAGATCCATTGCAATCAGCCAGTGGCCAAGCACATATGTAAGTCCAGGCTTTAGCATATATTATAATGGAACCATTTTGTGAGGATGAAACATAAATACACTTTTTTTCTTTACGAAAATCAAACTATGATTTTGTGCAGATAGTAGCCTTGTAGGCTTCATAGATGAAATTTGAACAAACGGATTTGAAACCTTTGTCGCAAACATACGTTCAATAGATGGAGCAAATATAAGTTATATTTAGGTCTATGATTTCTTTGGTTTCACTGGCACAACATCCACTTTTTTGCACATTCTGCAAACTCTTAAGTATGTTTTGATATCTGACCTCTTGGTTACAGCATGTTTACATACCTCCTCATTTGAGGAAACTCCATCCATTTATGGAGCGTGTGTGTATAGATACACAATAAGCACAGGAAATCAAACATACATACAGGACTCTAATTTGATCGCAGTGGCAGCTAGTGAGTTTTCTAGAGCTTAAATTAATATTTTTTTTTATTCTAACTTACATAAGAGACCAAAGCAGACAGAAAGAAGTCTAACAGAAACTGGAAGAAACTGTAATAAATTTAACTTTTCAAACTGCCTGTTATTTTTTTCTTGTCCTCCTAAATCTAAATTACACAGTGAAAAAAAGTAAGAACGAGTTTAACTTGGATTTTCCTTGGCATTGCTTTTCATAGCCTAGTATTTTTCTAAACAAATACCTGCAAAAATTCTCAGAGAAATTGGAAGATAAATGTGTGGTTTAGTGCCATTGCTTCTGTTTCATAAAAATGTTAAAAACGATATAAATGAAAAAGAAGGAGAAATCTTGATGTTGCTGTAGGGTTAGATTCATTTTAAACGACTGAAAAACAGCAACAAAAGATAAATCCTAAATTGAATCCTATATCCAATAAATCCATTAAATTGGTCAATTATACTCCAGATCMTTTCTAATTAATTTTTAAAACGCTAATAATTAAGTTGGTGAGTAGAGCTGGACTTAACAATCAGTATCTCTCTAGCATAAAAAGAATCATTTGAGAGGAAGTTTAACCTCATTTGATACAGATATGGAAGAGAGAGCATAAGCTCAGGTAACCTGTGTATGCATGTATGAAACAGCAATAGAAGAAGATGACTCAGATTAAAAAGGCTGAAAGATAGGAATAATAAAAAAGAAGAGAGAATAAAGAGGAAGAAGGGAAAAGGAGATCATAAAACAATAAAGAAAATGTGCTAGATAGTAGTGCAGTTAGAGACTCTGCTTGGAACAGCTCTTTAGTTTTCCATATGACTGTCCTTTGAGGGCATTTTGGATATTTGAGGATATTTCTGAGGTAAGATTTTAGAAATGACCTTTGACTGAAATGAGGGTCCCTTCAYGTCTCTGTAATGTAACCAATCTGAATTTATCATCTTTTTTTCCTCTTTCAGTTGCAGATGAGCAGCTGAAAAGTTATTACTAATATTATGTTAGGTACTTTTGTTTAAAAAGCTATAAAGCATTGCTATTGTTTTCTGAACAGATTTTGGAGTCAAAAACTGTGATGAGAAAAAAAATCAAGACTAAAGTAACAGAGAAGTACATTTTCTTTGCTCTTTAGAAGTAGAAACAATGCAAGTTGTCTTTAAATAATTCACATGTGATGCTGGGCCAGCTTCTCAGAAAGCAGCATTTCCATTTTCATTTACAAGTTTCCCCAAATGTTTCATTAAAATTGAAAGGCTGTGTTGAAAAGCTAYGAACTAAAATATGCCCAAGTATGGCTTTTGTTTTAGTTTTAAACAGTTTACTTTCTTTGCTTATCTTCTACAACAGCTGGCACTTATGAGTGAAACAATTTTTTAAAACTGCTGAATGCCCAAATTCTAATCACTAAATAAAGAGTAGTGAGATGTGACACTAGGACATTCTGTCCTCCCATGGCTTTTCCTCTACTGTTCTTCCTTGTTTCAGGCTCAGTCTGTGGCACTTCATTGCAGAGCCTGATTTTTCTGGTGATGAAGAGATAATGGACCCTCTGAGAAATAAGACACCACATAATAATGCTCTGCTCTACAGAAATAGTCCATTTTAATTTCATGGTTGTTGCATTATCCCACATGATTTCTCACAAGACATTACAGCAGGATCACAATAATACCACCACTGGCATGTACATAAAGGAAAGTTATCTTTAAAAGTGGTGTTCTTTCAAGTACTTTCTTTCTCTTAGCTGTATAAAGCATTAATTTGTAATGAGTGAATCTCATATTTTTCTCCCTTTCTCTGATGCAAAATCATATTTATCCTATACATATATGCTCAAAGCTGAGTCTGAGGGGGTTTATTCCAGTATAAGGAGGGATACTGGAACCAACCACACAATAATCAGTGTGGCAAAACATTTCAAAAGAAAGACATTGAAAAGAAGGATATTCATGGAATCAGGAAGAAAAWTTTTAGTATTTTTTTAAAGCAAGCTGTGAAATACATTTTACTTTCTTTTGTTTTTTTCAGGAACTCTGTGACTGCCAGTAGTTGCTATGGCAGTTTGTTCAGATGATTCAGCTAAAATTTTGATTATCCTTAAAAAAATCTTTAAATATATCCTTTTTTAATTATCCTTTTCTATATGTAATTATTTAATGGCATGTGCATAGGATATGTATATTTCTATTTTAAAAAATAAACTGATGCCTACTGCTTTAATAGGCCTATGAAGCTATGTCATGAAACTTTTTTAGAGATCATTTTTGACATTTGTGGTATGTTAGTGGCTCTGTGTTGCATTTTCAACAGATCTCTAACACCAAGGTCTCTTTGAGCAAAAGTAACCCCTTGCTATGCATGAAACATTTGCCTTTCTCTGTCTTTGCCAGTGGTAGAATAATATTGAATGTACTGGTGTATGGGTTCACTGTTATTTACTGGGGAGTATTAAGAGTTATTAAACAAAAACAAAAAGAAACAAAAAGAGATATCACAAATATTTAATATCTATTTGCAAATAAGACTTCAAAAATTTCACCTACTCAAGCACAATCTGAACGTGCATCAGTTTAACTTAGTGTCTGAAGTTAACGGTGGGAAAAGCTGTTGCTAGCGATATTTTTAGCAATATCTGTTATTTAGAAAATACAGGTAAACATGTAGTATAGTCTCAATGAGAGATCTATGGATAAAAGTAAAACAAAATATAACAACGATTTCATACATCCTCATACTGGTCAACAGCATGAAGACAAGGGGTTTTATGACCAGGGTATAGAAATAAATGATATAAGGACATCTTCCTATTGTAAATTCCTTGTCTAATTCATTGGAAACTAGTTCAGCATCTCTTCCAAGTGATTGGCACACTGGAAAGAGAAAAAAAAAATAAAGTCTACTATTACTGTCAGTAATAAAGTATTGTAACTCAAGTGGTAGAGTTGTGAACTCAAGGTTTAATTATTGGCTTATAGTATGGAAGGTTCACCGGGGTTTGTTTGTGTGACTTTTTCATTTATTATCATCAGAAGCCTTTAATTTTATCAAGCACTATATTCCCTCTCCTCACCTCTTTACTTTCCATTTAAATACAGTTGGGTTTTTTTAGATCATATAAGACATGAGAGAGAGTTCTTATATTTCTCCTGTTGCTTTTTGATCTAATAACTCCAAAGGTTTAGCTGGTACATTTAAATTTTCTGGGTCCATTAAACCTCAAAATTCTCAAAAGGTTAAAAAGACAAGACTTTAAAAGCAGGCTTCAGTTACAACTGCAAATCCTTCTGTCAGTGAAGTAAAAAAAGAACGGGGGATAAACTCAAGGCTAATTCAAAAACATGCCTAGAATGATTGGTCCATTTATGGTTAATCTTTTGATATGACAGTGGTATCAGAAGTGAAGGTTAAATGACATTTCTGCTTCCTGAGACTAACAGGTAATCTGTCAGCTGGCTGAATATATCAGATGCCCAGGCAGAAACTGCTCTCTAATTCTAGGCCTGTAAGAGGAAGAATTCAGAAAGTGTTGCCATCTCGTTCAACCTCAAGAGAACAAGATAGCCAAAATGCAAAGTATATAGTCTTAACAGCATTATAATACATACTTTAACATATAAACTTCTTCAGAAATAATCTTTGTAACCATTTCTTTTAAATTTTGTATTTTCTCTGGTTTCTAGGGATCTTACATTAGTCTGCAACATGCAAACCCTACAACTTCAGGTAAAAAGATGGGGTTTTGGAGTGTCTTAGGCCATTTGCTTAAGTGACATTGTGCAGGTATACAGCAATTGACACCCTATTCATAGCCAGTAAAAATAATGGATAAACAGTGGGTAAACATGAGCAACTAAAGCTGAGGGGAAAATACTGCTGTGGTTCCACTAGGTCTCCACTTCCAGGGTACTTTCCATGTTGATTTTGTATAATAAGATTTTGAAAAAAGGCAGAGAAGGGTAAAGGAGATGAGAGTAGCTCACTGATAAGATTATCCTACATTCACATCTATTCTCCAAATTCAAAAATACAAGAGTCATATTAGAAACAAGCAGCCATCTCTATCCATGAGACAATACAGGTATGGTGATTCAGATTTTCCATCCTTACAAGTCTTATCTAGCACAGGATCTGGCTAACAATTTATTCAGCCAAACCTCATGCATCCTTCATTTCCCTTCCAACATTACTTTTTTTTTTAAAAAAAAAATGTGTTCTCTAGACAGAGATCTACAATAAACTAGACACATTAATGCCTTGATCCATTTTTCTAAATCTCAACCACATGTATTAGGATTTCAAATTAATCCGTCACATGTGTTGCCTAACTTTTATAAGCAGTGACTTTATAAGCTATTATGTTGTTCTTTGATCTTGATTTGTTAACTCCTGAAAATCTTCAATTTTCCTTCATTTGAATAAGCTGAAATAGTTCTCTGTAATGTGTGCATTTTGCCCATTCAGAGCTTGTCTCTACTTTGAGCTCTGGTTTTACTAGAGAACATCTTGAATTTACTCGTCAGTCCTATTCACTAAAATAGGTACAAACAAAACAGAAAGACATGGAAGAATTTAGAATGGTGCTAAATTTTTGAGGATGGTGCTAAATTTTTGTCAGCAGTGTAATTAGTTCTATCTCTCAGGGTTTTTTTGTAATAGTCCTTCTGTAAAATTATACCAACAACCTCAGTAAAATTTGGAAAAGTTTTTGAGGGATTACGCTAGTTAAACAGGTCCAGGAGACTGCACATACTATAAATTAATCTAGGTTGGATATGTTGCTGGTAGGACAGTATCTGGTTGTCATCTGTCTCGTATTTTGCTCTTTTCAAGGCGGAGGGAGGGTTTAGGTACTGCAATACTGACACTACCTGATCTATAGGCATCTGAACCCGAGCATGGAAGCTGCAACTCTATGTCAGGTACCTATGTGAAATAAAGAGCAAGGAGATTTAGGGTGTGATCAGCTTAACTCTTCTTTCTGGTTGCTACGGAGGTTGAGGTTGGAGCCTGCAGCTTGCTCTCTGATGTTAAAAACCTCTGCTGCAGTTCTGCCGAGGTAGAGGAAATGACGGTTCATGCAGATGTACTAAGTGATCAGGACTATTTTAAAATCTTTCTACTGTTTTTTTTTGTTTTTATGTTTCTGTTTTAACCAGGATTTCATAGATTTCATAGAATTAGGAAAGGACAGTGGTCAATTTAGAAGTCAATTCAGTGTAGCCTCTCTAGAGCTTTTATGCCTTTTTGTGTTGGGATCTACCAAAACAAAAAAAAACCCATCTATACACATGYCAAGTGATATCGTAGGTATTAGTGCCCACAGCCTTTTTTTCAAAAAATAGGAGCTGTTCTCTTTAAAATATCACAACCAGAAATTCTAGTGATGTTGGTTTTCCTGTTGTCTCACTCACACCCACTTACATTTTGTTCCTTAATTAAAGTATTCCAGCAGGGTCAGGAGCCCCATATATGGYGCTCTCTTCTTCACAGCAGAATTCAAACCACATTGCCAAGGCAGAGCTATAATTGCTGGGAGGAAGCACTCTCTATTCCTCCTGTTAAGGCTGTCACACGTCGCATAAGAGAAATAATTAACTGGAGCATGAATGTCTAGGGCGCTCTTTTGAGAGCAAGACTTATATTCATTCCCTTTCCTTCTCAGTGCAAGTTCTGTGTTTCTTCCAGTGATTAATGTAAAAAGCATAAACAACCCAGAGAGGAGAGACTGGTATCCAAGAGTCCCTCCTCTCTCTCTTCCCCTTGTCTGTAATGTTTTTACCAGAGAGTCCTGATCAATGTTTTCATGCCAGTCCAAAGTATTAATTGTATACACACAGTGGAAAAGGTTTTGACTGCTGATCGTTTTTACTCAAGTCTGAAATTAATTTGATTGTGATAGTGTTCTCTWGCTGGGTTGTATGACTTTTAACCTCCCAGAAAAACTGGACGTTTGATCCCAATCAACACACGGATTTAAGATAAGCAGTATTTCTTACACTTCTTTCTGAGGTGCTGAGTTGTGCAAGTCCTCTCAAGTGTTTTGAGATACATACAGGAATGGCACTTGAGAAACCTTAATTCTTCAAACTGAAGGACCTACTGTGGGTGTCAATAGAATTGGATAGCAACTGAAAAGCATTTTGAGGGATGGTATTTGGGATTAACTGCACAAGAAGTGCCTTAGAGTTCAACAAATGATCATTTCCGTATTATGGATAARCAGATAGGATCCAGTGTCCTCCCTACTTTCCTTGAAAAAGCTGGTAGAACACGCTTCCATTCTTTTCCCTTTTCATTGTTGCTTTTATTGAGACATTAAACTGAAGACTAAACTGAAGACACAAGCTTTATATTCTGTATTGAAAACAGTGAAATTTGTAACCATACTTGTAGCCATTCCTTTAGAAGTGAGTTCTGTGTCTGGAGGAGATAGCGAAAAAAAATTGTCTCCTGCTCTCATGTTTTTCATTCTTGAAGTCGGCAGCTTTGTTGTTCCTGAAGAAAGCTGACACAAAAGAACATTTTAACGGAATCAGAAACAGTTGTCTAGGGTAGGGGCCGTATGCAATCTTCCTAGTCCAAAAATAGAAATTATTATAAACACATGTTCAACCTCAATCATGCTGTCTCCTCTTTCATTCCTGCCACTAAAAGCATAAGGAACATCAAATAAAACTTCTGACAGGATGAGGAGTATAGACAAAATTATTTCACCCTTGGTTTATTGATGATCCCTAAASACTTGTAAATAGGAGTAGTAGTAGACTATTGCTCTGACTAGCATTTGCTGTGAATTTTGTTTTTTTCAATTATGAGTGGACTCTGATTTTATTTGAATGCTTTCATATTGGTAAAAAAGCTGATGAATACTTACCATGCATAAATTTTAAGGTATAGATTATTCATATAAAGCTGACACAAATTATTCACTATTAGTCGCAATCACTTATTCAACAAGTGATTAAAATATTATAAATAAGGTACATAAAATCCATACAGAAGGGAAAATGTTCATGAGTACTTTGCAGCTCGCAGAGTGCCTGTGAATTATGAATATTRCAGCTCTAAGCTTCGGAGCAATCAAACCTCTGTGCAACAGTAGACACTACTACAATGCAAACAAATTGTGGTGGGATGAATGTATATGCATCAGTATCAGTCAGCCCAACTGATAAAATGTTAGTGAACTAATTTCTTGGGTCATTTCCTTAGCCAGAGAAAAAAAATCAGTCATTCTTCTTCTCATCAGAATCCCTACCCATCTATTAGATGCATTCTTCTGATACCTAAGAAGCATTAGAAAATAAACTAAAAAAACAGGATGTCTTCCTGGAAGATCTCTTCATCATTTCACAATATAGGATTTAAAGATTATATCTGGACAGGGGAACCAGGTGGACTTTCCAGGCCATATGGACAAGATTAAACTCACTCATATGTGATATAATGTCCAATTATTCRCTGTGTCCTGGCTTTGACTGGCTTTTCATCCATGGAAAAAAACAGGTGCATAGGCTAGAAGAAAGGTGTAGTGGGCTTTGGCTCAGAATTCAATCTGAACAGGGGAACAGAAACCTGGTACATGGTGCAGTATATGACTGCAAGGCAGATGCTTGCCTAATGTCAGCGTCATGAGAGCTGAGTTCCTGGTACCTTCAGGAAAGGGGGAATGAAAAGACTATTTTGCAAATGGAGACTAGAAAGACTGACCCACACTTTCAGCACAGAATTGCAGAGACAGAAAATAAACCCTACTCTTGCAAATCATTATCTTAAGGTTCAAATTCTGCAGGAATATAAAAATATGGAAGTTCATCAGCGGATTTGTGCAACTGGCAATACAGCATGTAACAGGTATCATTTGTTTAATGAAAGGTCTGCAACTGGACATTTGCAGACACTGAATGGAAAAGAATAAACAGTATACTTTTTTGCTGAGGAATATTTTCATACACAAAAARTACTCATCTGAGGAAAAACGATGTTCCAGACATTCAGAACAGAACTCAATACAGGTCTATACTATTGTAGGAAAATAGATCTTAAAAACAGTTAATCCAAAACACACTCCTGTACATGTTGAACTGAGCTGTAGAATCTGTGCACCTAATTCTTGATTTTGGATCACTTGCCCGCCCTTAAGTTTGTTGAAACCAAAGGATTAGACTTACTGTGATACGGCTGATCATGTACTGTATACCTTTTTGAACAGGATCTTGAGATCAAACCTCAGAAATGCACAAAAATCTTTGTGTATACAGTGGAAATCTTTAAAGCCACCTCTTCACTGAGCTGTACTTTAAAATTAAAAGATCAAGAGGAACAAGAAAGTAAACTCATTGAAGTGGTTATGTTAAAGTTTTATGTTTAAACTTTTTCTAGTTTACTGTGAAAAAATCATTTAAATATTGATGGAGTTTTAATTATTTTTATCAGCAGTGAGTATAAACCTGGTGTAGTGAGTGTGTATCGTTTAGGTGTGTATATGCATATGTAGCATTGCATTTCTTTTAAGCATTTTGTTTAGTGTTTCGTAAAGAAAGCACCTACATTAAAATAACCAAATAATTGGCATGCCAAGCTCCTTTCTCTCAAATATATTTTTGGTTTGTTTTTAAAGCAATTATATAAAGTGTTTTAACAGCTGACTAATTTAGGAATGGTCTAGTTCAGCAAAAATGCAGACTAGACCAAGGATATTTTGAGATTTTAGAAAAATATTCAGTGAGGCCAAGCTGCTRCATCTATGTAAAATTTGGGGGTTTGTGGCTTTTACCTTTGCAGACAAGAGGGAAAAATAGAAAGTGCAACGTTGGCAGTTGTTTCATGTTAGATGATGCATTCCATTTCACATAAATCTGTTACAGTAGTTAAGCAAAACAATGGTGCTTCTATTTTCCAACCATGTTATTTTTTAACATACACCAGAGCTGTCATGCAGTCAGCCTGTTTTCCTGGTCTGCAAGAAGGTTTTATATTCCAAAAGGCTTCCACCCCCACTCTCTAATGGTGAAAATAAATCAATTTCATCTGCTGGTAGTTTCATTTCTTTTTTCTTTTTCTCCCCTCTTCCTTTTTTCACTTCCCTCTCCTTCTTTTGTGGGCCCCTTTCCACAATGCCATATGGCAGCTGAGGGAAGGGTAGAGCAATGATCTGCATTTTCAGCTCTTAACAAAAGATGCAATAGTGTCAAAGAGGCTCATGAATGCATGAGACACATACGTGTATAGAGAAGTGCCTCCAGTCCTGTCAGGAAGAACTAAAGAGCAGGCTGATAAACCTGACATCGCTTTGGAGTAAAGAAAGGCAACGGTCGTTCTCTCTGTAGTTCATCTCGCTCCCATCCATCTCCCCCTACCCCCCTGTCYCCTCCCACCCCTTTGGTTTCATGCCAAAATCCCATTAGCTCTATTAATGACATGTAGTTCGAAGTAAAAGCCCSTGGCAGAACAAGAAAGGCACAAGATCAACCATCTTATCTATTCGTTTTTGATACATGTATCACGAGATAGAAGTATTTCAACAGGGGCTACCTCAGCTTGGCTACATGAACAGCAAAGAGAAAAAATGTAGCAAGAGGCTGTAATCAGTTTCTCAGCTGTCCCAATTCATCTCCCTAASTCTTAACATATGAATAGATGAAACTTAATTTTAAAGCTGACAAAGTTTTCAGTATTCATGCTAGAAATACAGCTTGGGCTTTGTTTCCTCTTCCCCTCCCCAAGACTTTAAACCTTTTAAATACACTCCCAATAGGCATTGTGCAGCAGAATGAATACAGTGTGTATTATTTCAACCACTTACTTAGAACTCCCTTAGTTAAATAAAAAAAGTACGTTCACATTCTACCATAAGGATCCACAACCCTGAAGCTCTTTGGCAAACAACCAAGGTGAGGTCTCTTCAATCTATAAGACTACCTTCTTTTACTACAACACAGAGTTGTGGAAAAGTACAGTAGTAATCACTGGCTATATAAAATACGCTATTTTATTTATTGTGGTTCAGACGGGTGCTTCTGCTTAGTCCATTAAGATAGTCAAGAAACAGTTAAACATCTTTAAGAAGTCAGCGAGATTTACCACAATCATAATGCCGTTTTAAAAAATAATAAAAAAGTTTAGTAAGAATATATTTTATAAGCACCTGAATCTGTTCTGGAGGTATGAATTCAGTCTTTCAACATCGGTACATACATTCCCAATTAGCCCAAATAATTTGGAAAGTAACTATCGACCTTACATAGTCTCTAGGGTTAAAATGTAAAGCTGAAAGTTTCTATTGGATTTAGCTGCATTTAAAGACTGGCTGGATTTGTTGGTCATGGCAACCACTCTTTAAACTCTCAGTTTGAATAGAACTGTGACAAAACAAGTTGGCTATACAACATTTCCTTTTTTTCTTCAAGAACATCTGTTTACGTGGCTGCTGTCCACTGAACAGGGTGTGGATATTTTATATCAGCAACACACTAGTGGAGGCAGAGACCTTGGTCATTTCCCTCCCCCCTCCTTTAGCATATTTATTGCATGCAAGTTTAGAGAATATTTAACTATCAATCTTACATGATTTCACTTCTTAAAGGTCAAGCTGTAGTGAGTCTAAGCACGATTGCAAACACAAAATATAGCAAAAAAAAAAAAAAANAAAAAAAAAAAAAAAGAAAAAAAGAAAAAAAGAATACTGCAACTCCCTGCAACTTTTAAGATCCAAGTGACTTTGAATTTTAAAATCATTATTGCTATTGTAGGTCTCAGCTGTACATTTCATTTTGGAATCTGTGAAAGTCTCAGTATATCTCTGAAAATCAACAGCATTTCCTTGWTTCGATTCCTTGGCTTTATTCAGAAAACAACTGGTAATTTCCTTGAGATTTGAAGCTACTTGTTCTCAGTTAAACTAGTTCAACTACATACTAAGCACAACAATAAATACATCACAGACTAGGGACAAGGCAAAACAACTCGTCTGAACAGAGATCCCAAGACTATGCAGTTAATTTATATTCACTCTATGCTGATGTTGTTGGAAGTGCTTATGAGTGTAAATATATGAGCTCTCTGGGGCATGTGATTACAAACTCACCTCCTTATCTTTGCACATCTGTGCTGCCACCCTGGTTTGGTCCTGAGGCAATTCTTGGTACTGTGCAGTCCTTAGACTGGCCTTAGGCTGTGACCCATCCCAGGCATCCATCAGCTGCATCTGAGGTCCTGCCACATTTCCCAATGTAACTTGCGTAATTTTGACTCTCATAAGCACAGACTGTGGCAGCACATCCATTTGGCACTCAGACTTGATGTGATCCTCTTGGTTTTAATCAGTCTTTGTGGACACATCACTCTTAGTGACTCACAGGCTGCTGACTAGAAATTTCTATACTCATCATAGTGAATTCACCTGCAGTTTGGTTTGGGATTTAGCTCACATCTTCCTGTCACCTTGGCCACATTCTCTGTCTGAATCTGCTCTGACCAGTGCACAGAATAGATAAATCATTGCCTTCTTCATTTAGTATAAAGTCAGTAAACTAGTGCATTTTGGGAAATGTCTTATGTTCATTTTTCAAGAGCACAGAAGGAGGTTTTTACTTCTCTTTCCTTTTACCATAYGGTGTAATTGAGGCTCATAATCTGGAAATATATATATAAAAAAATTATGTTGGTTTAACTTCCTTTTTCCTAAAAGAACTAGCTTAAAACTGGAAATATTTTGATGGATAGGCAGATAATCTTTTGACCTACCATAACGATGCTAATAGATCCTGTCGCCACAGCAGTGACATCTCTTTTGGACTAGTAACATTGTTTTGACACAAAAAATGCCAAGTTTACCAGTGTAAAACATAAAGGCATATATTTTTCTGATGAAAATTGCTTATTTTCTGTGGTGATTAAAATAAAAAAAAAAAGTCGTGTCAGCCTTTACAGTATAGAGTAATATTTCTTTTCATAACAAATTTTTGAAACACATTAAGGTCAAGAATCAAGCCAATTTGTCATTTACATGGTAACTGTGAGAGTGATGAACCCAAGCAGTTGTACTACTGAGGCCTTTCTTTATTCTTCACAATGCGTCAGTCTTCAGGTTTGGTCCAGAGGGTAAAACACTTTCTGCAGAGTGTAGCACAGAAGCATGAACTATCCAACTTTGTTCTCATTGCTTGGATTAGTTGAGCTAGAGTGAGGGCCAAGCGTGAAGTGACTTGAAAGAGAGGTTCATTGCTTGGTCTAATAACCATTTGATGGGAATGATCCGCAAAAGAGTAATATGGTGCAAGTCACAGGGATTTAAATTTTGGATTAAAAGAACCTTTTTCAATATGTTTTCCCTCTTCTTAGTCATAATTCCATATACCACGGTTGAAATTGCAAGTATGGCACCTCAGGTCTATCTGGCTGTAGCAGTTTTTTCCTAGCTAGTAACAGATTCATTTCTGTTAAAATTCTATTACTCCCAGCTATTTCTTTCAAGGATTGTAACAATTCTTCTGAAAACAGATCAGCAGCTTTGGTATAATCTTACTTCGTATAACTGGAACTAGGTCCACTTCTAGCAAATCCTGCAACTAGATGTGACAAGAATAGGAAAYTTCATTTCATTTCCTCTTTGCCACCCAGACAGGTAATAATGAAAAATATTTCGAAGTTTTCTGACTGCAGAGCCAGTGTTAATTGCCAACCCTCGGTGAAAGAATGCAGCTAATGTTATAAATATTTTTCCCTRCAGCTTTGACATTAAGCAGGAACAGCCCAAGAGGGGTCATTTCTCATGTGCGTAGCTGACAAATAAAGGAAGTTTGTGTGGAATAAACATGTACATCTTAACAGATTAATTAAAAGGGCATTTTCATTATCTTTGATGTTTAGAAAACAGACCTTGTATTCAGATAAATTAAATCCAGGCCAAATACTATAAATTATATGGGTAGATTTGAAACGTTATGCATATAAAATTGGAAGAATAATTTACATGGGCTCAGTAATTTCATCTAAAAAGCCCCTACTCATGTAATTTTTTTATACATAGGTAGATTCAAGTCTTGTTCCATGGACATGCAGCTATATATAGGGTTCAAACTAAAGGCCTTAGTTCTATTAGCAGCCTATTTTCAAATCCTTCAGTATATTCATTTGGTTTTGGCTGATTAATCATCTATATGCAGTATTTGAATCTTTTGATGAAACACAAGCATTTATTGAGAGCACTGAACATTCTGTGTTTAATATTTTAGCTTGCTTTGGTAAATGTGGCTGGTCATGTAGGTTGCATGGATTTTTGTTTTTCCCTGATGACAGGAGTAAAATTGATAAGTAATTTGGACTCTGAATCTGTGCGGTCAGGCAGCAATACTAGAGTAGTAAAACATTTTAAGGAACATGCAGTATCTCAGTTCTGAGCTATGTGGAACTTGCTGCTAGGTAGAAATTCGTAGTTACAAATTACTATGAGACATATTATGTGCAAAATTTAATTTTTTCTGCTCACATTCACACAAAGCAACTGCCTATGCAAGCACTGTCTCGATTGCAATGGGCATTTTCAGATCCTTGCCAAGATTAATTTTTTTCTGCTTGTGGCTCTGATGAAGAGCTGTTGGAAACAATACTATATTTCATGTTAAATCATAGTGGGAACATTTTAGCTGATGATCCTGAAATTCACCACTTCTGAGCAAATGAATGTCAGCAAAACCAAGCCTCTGGACATTCAAATGTTCAGAAAAGCTATAAAGGGGGAAAACAGAGGCAGAAGCAAGGCAACACTGAAGTAATTTTGAAATGTGTATAAATTTACTTTTTATACAGAAATTGGTTCCATTCAGTAGGGACTTGCTTATAAATCTGGAAAACTTGCAGAGTTTAAACTGCACGGACCAAGGCAAGCTTACTTACTGGGAACTCCAGAAATGAGTCAGAAGTCTGAAGAGCAGCCGTTTTGATTTAAGCTTGCCTGTTAGGCTACTTTAGGCACAGGACAAAATAAAGCTTTTTGATTTAAGAAGGAAGTGGAATGATCATGTATAAAAGGAACAGCTGAAGGATTCTCTCCGTGGTTGTGCAAGTTTGTCAGCCAGATGTGTCAGATTGCAACTAAGAACTTCTGAAAAGAACTCTGCAATAGGCCAGTGTTCTTCGATGAAGTTCAGGCTCTTCTGAAACCCTCAAAAAGAGCCCCATGGAGGCAACCTCAGTGGCTGCCAGGGCTGGGAGTACATCACGAAAAATAAAGAATTCCGCAACTATGCCTAAACGAAASGGCAGGCGTGTACTGCTGTCAGCCTCCTTGCCTCTTCTTCCTCTCATATCCTGCCTGGGACACATAGGATGTTTACCTAGATTCAGAAGGTATGAAATGAGCCCAGCTGCTGCACTGGAGACTAATGCCTTTCAGGCATAGTCTAATTCCTTGCATGCTGCAGGAATTTTGGAATGCGGAAGAGCTCAATGGAGCACAATTCCTTGGCTGAAAGATGTTCAATCAGCCCAAGAAAAAACTGTTGCTGCGGATTAATAGAGTGAATGAATCTTCAGATACTGTATCTTTGAAAATATTGTCACAAAATATTCTTTGAAAGAGATCACTATTATACATTCAACTTCTAAGTTAAAGGAATACATAAAATTTTTAGGAGGAAAGGAGTAGAAGAATTCAATAAAATAATTTTGTGAGCTACATCCTAAACTACCAGGCTTGGTTTACCTTCAGAAAATTTGTATTTGCAGAGAGATTTTCAGTCAATTTTGAGTAGTTAACTCCTGAACATAAAATCAGAGAATGTCTGAGCCATTATTGAAAATTAATAATGTGTTTCCTGGACATCTTAATAAATAATTATGTATTTATTTTATACATATTTTTTGAAAAGCAACTTAAAATGCCATAGAAGCTCCAAGAGTTTTCCTTATAATTTTCCTTTCCTCTAATCAGAATATCAGTGATCTCTGCCATTTCTCCCCAGTTATTCACAAGTAGTATGTATTTAGTTACAAATAAAGTGCAGGAAGTTTTTGTAGTGTCAGATCCATACCTATTTTCTCAGGAAACATTTCAGAATATCATAAAACTAATAAGTTCCAGATGATGCGACAGAGGAAAAGTATTTAAACTTATATCCTAGTGAACTGTAAAAGCAAACAAACAAAAACAGTCTGTTAAGTCTTGAACATTGTCAGAATTGCTGCATAAGAAAATAGGTATATAAACACATTTATACACACATATTTATGTATAAATAGAGAGATGTACATTCTTAGTAATTTTTCATAGCTATATTGAAGATAAGGGGATTAGGATAGTTTATAAAGGTAAGGAATTACCATATAATATTTAGTTACTTTGCCAAAGCTGTGTTTTGGGACATGCATGTACATTTCGGAGAAAAACATGCTATGTTCGTGCTTGTATATTTAATAGAATTTACAGAGGAAGCTTCGATGCAGTCTTTTCCCCCACATATTTTTGAGAAATAAAAGGCTGTTTGCTGCAGTRGTGTTGGTGCTGACACAAGTAGCGCTAAAAACTCAGGAATAACTGCATGACATTTTTGAATTTGGTGCAGTAATCATCTGTGTAGAAGCCAAGATGTTGCTTGCACAGTGACAAGACTTACTTTATTTTGCCTTCTAACAGAATAATAGTATTCTACCAGAAAATTATGTGGGGAGGCAAATTCTTTTATCTAGGAAGTGGCTAACTGAATGGGTTGCACGTTTGTTTTAACAGATTTGAAAACAGACACGATGTAACATATGATAAAATGTAAAGGACATAGCTAATATGCCTTTATCACTGTAACAGCCAGCCCTGTGCACTGCTGTCATCTTCTCCAAAAAACACTAGATATCTTAGGTGTGTAATAAATTAACATTTTAACATGTCAGATATGGAGTTATCAGGCTTTAAAATTCAGTGAAGAAAGGACCTCAGTAGGAAAGGGCAGATGTGGGACCAGTGCTGGTGAAAAGCAAATCATGTAGAGAGGAGGAGAGAGGTGTTGAAATGGAGGCATAGTTAATCACAGAATCAGTAAGGTTGGAAGGGGCCTCTGGAGATCATCTAGTCCAACCTCCTTGCTCAAGCAGGGTCAYCTAGAGCATGTCAGACAGGGTTGCATCCAGGTGGGCCTTGAATATCTCCAGAGGAGGAGACTCCACCACCTCTCTGGGCAACCTGTGCCARKGCTCYGTCACTCTCACAGTGAAGAAATTCCCCCTCATGTTCAGGCAGAACTTCCTGTGGTTCAGGATGTTAACCCACTGCTAGTGACTGTTTAGATTTAACTTGTAAAATCTGTTTAACTAGCTTTTGGAAACCCTCACTGTATGAACTTCAGCAAATAGTTGCTTCTGAAAGTGGTTGGTAACTCAAAGCTATTACAGAAACAAATCCAAATTAGAATTCCAAATACCAGTATTTCTGAGCTTTAGCAATATTTGGATTTCGAAAAAGTAGTACGTTTTAGGATTTGGAAAAAGTAGTATATTTCAGTTGTTACTTTTTATTATTCCCAGATGAATTACAACAACAGAAATTTRCATTCAGAAGATACTAATTCAAATTTGAATTATTTTATGTCTCTAGGTCTTACTGGCCYTCTTGTTTTGTAATACAGTGGCTTTTGGCAGAAGACCAAATTGTGGTGAGAGATGAGGCTCTGAGGTGTTTAAAATAGTGGAGAGTGGAGAGGAAGAACAGTCTGATAATTGATTATATGTTACCTTTCAGCTTGGAGGAGAATTAAATTATCTGTTTTGTCATTGGTTTCCTTTGTGCTTTTGGGGAACATCTTCTGGAGCTAAATTTGCAAGAGGACTAAGCTGCTTATTACAGATTTGTCACAGGGAGTTTGTATGCTTACACAATGGCTGTAGATTTTGCTAGGCAATTTGATGCCTAAATGCAGAAAGTAGGTTTTTAAAATACATAGGAGCAATTCGTGCACTTAACATAGATGCTTAGTAACAGTTGAGATGCTCTCAGACCTCAGTAAGGTGGTAGAAAACATGGTAGTGATTCAACAGGAGACCCAGGATCTCCTGGAACAGTATCTGGTGGCCAAGTGGAGTGCTGTGAAACAACTGAAATGGTACTAGAAACCTGTGTCTACAATCCTAGACATCTGTAATGTCAGTATCCAAATGAGATGCAACTCTTAGTGTTGTGCATTTACATTTTCGGTAGTAGAGTTTACCTTTTTTTTTTTTAAAAAAAAAAAAAAACAGAGTGTGTCTGCACAATACAACTCATTTAAAACTTGCAAGCATCTAGAGTTTTTTATCCAATACTGCAGTCCTGGCAGAAACACTATATCAGAGTGACCTAGGTCAGTTCAGTTATTCTCCTGATGCTTGAGTCATCACTTAGTACCTGTAACATTGGGAGCAAAGGCACAAGTTACTGTAATAAGATGCTGCATCCTTAGATAAGGCATTCACAGTGCATGTATACTGTTTTGCTAGACCCTTATGCTTCAGTTTACCTTAGTCAAGAAATAACATTCTGTCTTGGTTAAGTAACAGATAAGATGCCAGGGAAGCTCCCAAACAGATACAGAGAAAGGACTTTAAAAGTGATAGAAAAGTAACAGGAATTTAGGATGTTCTAAAGCACCAGCATTGTCAATAATGCCAAGTTACTATTCTAAGCTATGGATTTCCTGGTTGTCTGAAGTTAGAATGAACTATTAACTAGCATTCTTAAAATCTGCATTGTACTGTCTGATATTTTACAAGCAAGGGAAGTAGCATGCTAAAGAATAAGGAAAGGAACAGATAGTAAAACCCATCAGTAGATAATGACTAGAAAGCAGAGCCATTGTTAGGAGGTGCACAGCCTTTGTATCTGAGGTACGTATGGTGCCAACACAAGTTAAACCCATTCTTTCCAGTCRGAAGGGACTTGCTTTTCTGATTTGAATGGAACACTTCAGAGTGTTTTTATTTTGAAATTAAGTTTTAAGAAAGTATGCAAGATTATTCATAAGTTTTCACTTGAGATCGATGAAGACTTACCACTAAGAATTAATTTGGGGTCAACTGCATGTTTTGTTTCAGTTTTTATCCCCNCCAAAAAACAACACTTGGAAGTAGAAGAAATTTTAAAATTAAAAAAGTGAAACATTCCTTGCTGAAAATGTTAACATGGTATGAAAAATCATAAGAAGGTGTAGTATTTTTCAAGAGTAGTTTGGTCAATGTTAGCAGATTCAAACAATATTTCAAATGAGAAACAATAAGATATTTTCCYGTGAGGCTGATTAGCTTGTATTTAAGCACTAGCAGAACTCCAAAACTATTAGCAGTGATCAGTAAATCAATACATAATTGAGTAACCAATCAATAAATTGGTAAAAAATATTATCCCAAATCTGTCATGGATAGATATTTGAGCAAACTCTTTAGTGCCTGTCAGAGTTGTTAGAGATATTTTCATTTACTTTGTGTTATTCTTGCTCCTTTAAAAAAATACTTTTTTTTTTTTTTTTTTTTGCAGCGCTTGCTTTGCAGAGAACACAGGGTTGGAGGGTTTTTTCTTTTTAACAGACATGTGTAGCGCATTTTTTTAACTTTAATAAAATGAGTGGATGTTTAAAATGAAAACATTTCTGGGGAGAAAAACAATTAAGATGACTAGATTTGGCTAAAGAATAAAATGAGGGTATCTACCTGTACACTAGTGTACACCGGTTATAATCAGTGGATGCTCATTTTACTTTTTAAAATCATTTGGGAACTAAAAAAAAATAAAGAAATCTATTATTTGCTCAGTTGAAGATGAGCTGCCAGAGCTAAGAAACTAACAATGGCACAGAAATGAACTCCCAAAATACTGAACCATATAGTACTGTTAAYTTATCGTAAGTATTGCCCTTGCTTTCACATATTTTGCAATATTAGAGTTTCTCAAGTTTTGCTTTTCCTTTGCATTTAAGCAAATGAGCATCTTTAGCTAGTGATTTACAAATCATTAATTTGAAGTACTAAAAAGCACAAGATAAAAAAAAAAAAAAAGGAATTACTTCACTCTTGACGTATGACATTTTTTGACCCAATAGTTCATGCAGGATATCTGTTTGCATTCACCTACACATACGTTTGTCTGTAACTTTAAAAGTTAGCATTATCTATTCTGCAGTATTTGTTCTATATTGTAAAATTTTTCATAATTACAAAGTATACCTCCTTAAACTTAAGTTGCTACTTAAGAGTGACTTTTCAAATGGCAACATCCTTATAGCCCAATTTGAATTCTTCCCAAGGAAATGGCCACGTAGGATTGAATTACAGTGATAACAACTGAATTTATGTTGCTTATCATGATTGGATCACCTTGTATTCACAGCTATATTTTGTGCAGTTTCATCAGAATTTTAATGAAATGCTGATCCAGTCAGCATTACTTAGTATCTATTTAGCAAGTGGTAGTAAAACTGGAAAGAGTGCATTGTATATAAAAGATTAGCTTTTTGCTTACTATAAATCCACTGGAGATAAATATTTTTGTATTTTACTGAAATATTTACATTCACTGAACACGTATTGGATTGTATATAGTGTACAATACCCCTTTAAAGTCAATAGCAAGTCTCCCGGTTACATTTGCATAAAAATTGATTTTTCCAATGCAGTAAAATCCACATGTTCGAAATAATTTTCTATTCTAAATGGAAACAGTTGTCTTAAAAATATCTATTTTCCATGAACTAAAATGTTTGCTCCCAAACAAGGAACGTTTCTGGTTCATCAGCACCTTGTTCCTATTCATTATTTTAAAATTCTCTAATACACTTCTAAATGAGCTTTTCTTTTACCCCAAAAGGAGTATAGAGCCTCACCAAGGGGAATTCATGCATAGTGAGAAGAGGCCAACAGAAAGAGGCCCAATATTAGTTGCAGTGCTGTGATAAATCTTATTTCTGTGGATACTGCTGTAAATTAGAAACATTTTCTACACTAATCTTCGGTGATAACATTATTATGGCGGAAACTGTGGAAAGGAAGTCATTCACATTCTTATCCAGTGAGGTGAACTGACAAAGAAAACTAAAAAGCAGATCTCATGAGCTTCGTATGTAATAAAAGCAAAGTCATGAACTTCCAGTTTCTGGCATCTCAATGTCTTACACACTTTCCAACAGACATTACGTTCACCCAATAATTGCTGCAGTCTTTATGGGCAACCCTTGAAAATAATTTCCTTCAAGGAGAACTTTAGCTGAGGTTAAAGAGAAGCCCGCTACAAATTCTTAGTATTCACATAGTGAATGCAGTTATTTCTGTAGCTGAAGAGATTTCATTACAGCCCATAATTCCTTTTTAACCTTGCCAAACACCTGCTGCTATGGTAACACTAGATGTATTTGACAGACAATCAGCAAAGTTTTATTTTAGCATTTTCTTGTATTTCTTTTAACAAGCTTTGTCCACCATCAGGCTTGCTATAAGGACTCAAAAAATTATTTGGAAATACATTATTAAATAATTTTAAAATTTCAGATATCACACGAGTTGGGGCCAAACTGGAAAGCAACATAATTTGCAAGTAATAAATTTATAGTTATTCCCAGATAAAAGCAATCACTATTTTCTGCTGGGCAATACAGGAAGTCAAGATGATATGAAATGCATCTGTTTTATATGGTGTTTATTGCTAAGACCATAAATAAACTCCATCTCAAGTCTGTTATCAAAATTCTTGCTCATTTTTACTTCTAGCTAAATGTTTTTTATTATTATTGCAGTGGTATATTTWGATAGATTAAATATTTTCTTTAGAGAAACAGATACTTCTTTGCTGATTAAATAATTTTCTTCTTTCTTGCTGCAACCTGTTCTCAGTTATTTTTGGATAGCAGTGTGCTCTATTAGTCAGTTTGCTGTTGAGATTTCTGTGCTTCTTGCCCATAGTTTTTTTTGTATCTGATAGACTTGTACACTGCACAGCATCTTGCCTCAAACTTCTAACAACGAAAAGCTAAATTCAAGCTTGTTTTTAACTCCATCAGTTGTTGTGAATTTTAGCACAAGAACTATAGATGTCATCAAATCATGAAATGTTGTCGTATCGAAATGTTCAGGTCTTCCGTCTGCAAAAGGCCTTTGATTCAGATTCAGTTGGATAATCTTAGAGGCCAACTCCTGGTCAATAAGTGGTAAACAAACTTTAGCCCTCCAACTCAACCATTCAGTTTGAGCTTCAGAGCAGACAACTGAGTCATTAACTTAGCCTGTATTTCACATTTACCAAGTTTATCCTTATTTTCTCTAATAAGCCAACTATAGAACATAGAGAAACCAGATGTCCAAAAGGTTGGAATGCAGTAAAGATGGTTCTGTTAAGAATAAAGTAAATGTGTTTTGTTCAAATTAAGAATAGAGCAAGAATAAATACTGCTTAATTCTATTTTGTGGATAATTATGCAAAGTACAGCTTGATTAAAAGCTTGATTTCCATTGACTCTTTTTGTCCCAGTTCAGGTTCACTGTTCTTTAAGGAACAGATTGGTGGAACGAATTTCAAGAGATTCTTCTTGCACTGATTTTAACAACATACTTACAACTAGAGCATGCCACAAACAGTGCTGAATCTCTTTAAACACTCACGGAGTGGAATTTCATCTGACTGCCTCTCACTACAGGAGTTTCCATCTTTTTACACTTTGCAGAATATTTTAGCATGTTTATAAGACTCAAGTATATAACAGTGATTTCCTTTTTCCAGTGTGAGAGAAATCTTCTAGTTTTTGTTTTGTTTTGTTTGGAGCAGGTCTTTTTTTTTGTTGGTTTTTGTTTGGTTTTTGTTAAGCAGCACACTTGATGTAGTTTTTTTTTTTTCCATCTGAGCTCTAAAGAACTCAATCTCAAAGACTCGGTGTATTCTGTCTCTTCAGACTTCTACCTCCAGGAGACCAAGACCGTGTTGTACATGAGTCACGTTTTCAGYTCTGTAGATATCCCTGCTTAGCCCAGTCCTGTTCAGCTACAGCAACGTTCCAGCTTTCCCAGCTCCACTTTTCCAGCTTTATGAATATTCTTGAATAACATGGGACCATCCTGTGATGGTCATAAACTTACTGCACTATAGCATACATCAAGTAGGTACGGATGTACCCTGTTGATTCCTTTCCAGCTATATGGATATTTTTTAAAAATATTTCATTTCCAAACAKTTTTTCYCCCCCCCCCCCCCCCCCCCCAGCGCTAGAATTCACAAACTTGCACAATAAGTTAGCAGATCTTTGTTGCCTGGTAACCAAAACCACTTGGTGATTTATTAGGGGCCAAGCATTGATAGGAAGGAGGTGAATATTCTTATTTGTAATATATTTGAGACCATTTCTTCACAGGCTTTTGTTTTGTAATCATAGTATATGCATCCTCTCATTTATGCAGACATTAATACTTCTTTCTCCCAGGGTAACAACTGTGCATCTTTCTACACTGTTTCCATGAGTAAATTCCTGTTCACACTCACATGCATATCTATGTTTGTGCAACCCACATATAGCCGCCGAATGTTTCAGAGGCTTTCAGAAGCCTCTGAAAATTTATCCTTATAAATTAAYGAGTATTAAGAGTAATTGGAGTATGGGTGCATTTTTTGGACATTAATGATTTTTTAATTTTAATTTTTGATACTCAAACTGGTCAAATTTCTCTATTACTTGCAGTATTGAATAGTAACTGTCATGTAGCGTAGCATGATATAGTAGAGAATAGGGCTGTTTATCAAATGATAGATTTCCAACTTTTAGGTCTTCTAAGGAAGAACAGCTATTTGTTGCRTGTTGCCAATGTATTTCATTTTCTCATGTAAATAAACTACAGTAGAAGTGAATGATCATGGCAAGACTGTACGAACACAGTTCCAAAGATAAGATTAAACAGAAGCAAATGGCTACACACAACACTAGCATTCCTGTCAAATTATTAAATAACTAATTCATTAAACCACTGAGCCAAATTATAAAAGCTGGCCATTTGTGCGTGTAGACACACTGTAGTTGGGATAATTGGGACCAGCTGTTGGACTGCTTTGCTTCTGGAAGGGAACCAACATTATTTGAAGGCAATGCCACAACATGGAGGCAGACTGCTAAGTGATGATGGTGTTTATGCTTCCACCCTTCAAGCCCTCCTTCCTCAAGCAGTTTATCTGACAACTATGATGACTCGGGCTCTGTCCAGCTCATCTAGCTGTTGTAAACCAGCTGGGATGATTGGACCCAGAATTAGTTGTTAAAAACAAATAATTGAAGTCTTGCCCAGTAATCCATTATGGGTAGAGTTTTACTGTCCTGAAACATGTACTCATTTTCTTTATGGCATTGCCTCAAGACTAAGAAGTTACCTACAGTAAAAAGGCAAAACAGGATGCAACTTTTTAATTACATATGTTCAAATTTCTAGTCCAAAATATTTTCCATAGGGAAGAAAACCATTGCAAAATCAGAAGTGCTCTTGTTTTAAAAACTTGGCAAGTAAAGTATTATTGCAKAGCACAGTATGAGAGCATATATAAAATGCAACCCATAAAATATATTGTATGGATGTCTGAAGTATACTGCACGTTAAGTAACTTTTCATTTCATGGCATATATTTAGGTCAAAAAAGGACTGAAGGAAAATATTTCAAAGCCTCAGTGTAATACACCTTTATGAATTTAATTCTCAGTGGAAATGTTGATTTATGTTATTTACATGATCAATGTCAATCTAAAATACACATCTTTTATAGTAGTGTTCCTTGTCGATGAGAAAAAATAATCTCATTTATGTCAGTTAAAATAGCATAGATCTGCTACAATTTTGAGGTTCAAAGGCATAAAAACCTTCAAGCAGCTCAATCTTACAATTTTCAGATAATATGTTGTAGCATAAGTGGACAGGAAGCATCTGGCTCTATTTTTTGCCTGCTTCCAGTAAGGGATTATAATGCTAAAGTTATTGACATTTTTCTACTTCCAAAAAGAGTGAAATGAATGAAAACTTCCAGAAGAATAGCCTACCTCTGTAAAATGAAGCCTTAAGATTCCTCAAGTTCAATTTTCAAATTTAAAAAGCTAGTTTCAGTTGAAAAGAAGATAATTGTGCCTTTCAGTTGTTTTGCTTCATTAAGAACTTTGTGTTTGCTTGTTTCTTTCAGCTTAATCTGAAACTTTGATTATTTCCCCATCTGCTCTTTTGGTTAGTTTTCATCTGATATGAATTTGGAAAGAAGAATCGGGAGAGATGAACATACTAGCTCTGGACAATAACACAATGGTATGGTCTACAAAGACTGATCCTTTACCCCTACAACTGGTAGTATGGCCACAGCAATGTAGCTGTTCTGCAGCACCTGAGCTATTTACTCCTGTTTAAAATCTGGAGCTGTTAATTCAGACTTTACGCAGCTTTGGGAGCTCAAGCTAATACCTTGGCACAGTGCTATAGCCCATGGCAACATCAGCATGGGCTGATGCTAGCTTGGGGATCTCTGCTGAACAGATAGAGTACAAGAGTGCACGTGCATGTTTATAGGGAAAACTTACTGCCACAGAAAGTAGCATTCTGCTATATAAATATTTCACAGCTTATTTAGGAAGGCATCAGATAATCTTTTCTGCAAATTAGGTCTCTGTTGTTCCTTTGGTCTTCTGGAGCAGATTTCTGAGGATGGTTAGAAAAGCTTTTTTGTTGAGCAAGGAGCCCAAATCCACCCATGCAGGGCTATGCTGAGTCCTGTGTGAGTGGTGTCTGAATTAATATCCTTAGGCATAAACACACTTTAAAGAAAATGAATGTAAATAATTAAAGAAAATGGATATAAATCATTAAAAACATAATTTTCATTCATATAACTAAATTCCCAGTCACTGCCATAGGCTTTTTAATCAACAAAAGAATTCTTTCAAGATTATTATAATCTGAAATATATATCAAAGATAATATATATATATATACACACACACACACGTACGTGTGTGTGCGTGTGTGTGTCTGTGTGTGTATAATGCTATTATAAAACAGGTAACTTGGCAATTCAGAGCAGTCATCTCACTAACAAAGCAATTAATCTTCTAGTTTCCTCAGTTCCTTTTATCTTAGAAGATAAGTAGGAAATTAACACAATTAAATACCTATAATCCATAAATATTTCCTTTAAAACGAGACATCCTTTCACCATATCCTTTCTTGTAAGTGTAAACAAAATACAAGAGCCTTAAGACTTAAGGAAATGTTATTGTTTCAAGCCATAAAGATTAAATGTATCAACCAAGTAGATACACTTAGCCTGCCTTAGCCAGTAGAATTAAGCATGACAAATGTGATCAAATCACTGAAATGCTATGCCAATATGATCTGCCAAGTTTAGAAGAACAGTAATACTGCARTACTCTTGGAGCAAGCCAAGAAATAAATCATACCTCAGTGATCAAAAAATTAGGCCTCACACCTTTGCTAGAGGAAAATAGAAGTACCAGTCATTTATTAAGCTCTGACTACATTGCTTCTGCAATGAGTGAGCTGCAGTAGTTATGCTTTTGGAAAAAGAAAGCAGCTATGTCTATTCTGCCCTTTCCTGTGTGTCTTTCAAATAAGGTGAAGATTCATCCCTCTTCCACTGCTTGTTGTCAGCCACAGCCCAAGTATTCAGCAGAACAGCCCAAGCCGTTGTCTTCTGCTACTGCTGCAAGCACAGTGGGTGTTGRTTGTCTTCACCACCACTGACTGCTTAACTTGCATGTTTAAAATGAGCTTTCTGAATACTTCATTTCTTGTGGTAGAATGAAATGCCTCCTGTTGTAGGCATCTGAATTTGAAAGTTTTTCATGTAAACTCTTTGAGACGTAGTGAACAATGGAAAAGTGTTTAAACCCCTGTATTTAGTTATATAATACAGTAATTTTATACCTCTTTTCCCATTTATTTTTAAACCATGCCCACCTGACCAAACTGTATTTTCCTCTAAGCTGAAAAACTGAAAGAAGCAAAATCCAGGTTAAGTTAGGTGTTTMTCAAGAGCTGATTGTTACAAGGGAAAGCATAACATGCACAGCCCACATTGCAGAGCCTATGTTTGGCTATCTTGGAAAAAAAAATGGTGAAAAAATCAGTTGTTCAAATTGGAAGTTTCACAAGTAAAGGAAAACAGTTTTCCAGTGACTTGAAAATGAAGCTTTCAGTGAATCAGTAAGTTTTTTTTTTTAAAAAAAAAAAAAAAAACATAGACTAATGTTTTAAGCTTACTATGAAATCCTTAAGCAAAGGAAGGAAGATAATTAGCTGGAATTTAAAAGATGATTGTACTAAATTTCTCTTCTGTTTTCCAGAACATGTTATGTTTTATTTCTGAATAGGTAAGTCAAAATATGGGTAGGTATGTATGTATGTGTATGTATTTTCAGTATTTGATTAAGTAGGTGGTTACAGAGAAGGCAGGCAGGCAGAATTGGCAAGGCTGTAGAACTTCATTAGATAACTTCCAAAATTTGCACTGGTCGTTTACAAAATAAAGCAAAGGCCTTTGGTCCAACAAGGTGCCCAAAGAGGCAAATGATGTGGATGTGGGACTTCCTCATGCTAGAAGGGAAGTTAAAGTCTCCTGTGTTAGGATGATGAAGTTCCTTTACTATGTAAATGAGATGCGGATTTGGGCATTTGAGCATAGTGTAGTCAGTGGTACCCTCCCACATCAGAAAGAACAAAGCAGAATGAAAACAAGCATTATATCCTGTTTCTGTAAGGAAATTTCGAAATTTTCTCTCTTTAACAGAAACACATTTTTTGAGGCTTAGAAGCTCCCTCCCAATTTAAAAAGATTTCCACAGGTAAATCTCAGAACAGTGTATGAACTTGTAAATATTTGTCTTTTTAACTTTATTGCATTAGTTCTGGTATACAAGTACTGTTCTTTCATTTATCTAAGGCCTATACAAGCATATGGTGGGATATTCTGTAAAGTAACCAGTTATTTGCCATGATTTTGTGAAGGACTTTTCTTTGCCTGAGTAGACTAGGCACATGTCTAACTTCAGCAGCAGGGCTGTAGGTTATCATCTCATTACCTACACAGATGCTTTTTCCATTCAGAAACACTTTTGTCATGATTAGCACAGAGAGTTTATGCAAAGGTGTTTCTTTCTTCAAAGAAAAATAAGGTGGTCTTTTGCCCTGACTTGACAGGAGGGAAAGTGGTGAAAGGAACAGGTAGAAGAAAAATAGGTATGAATGTGTAGGTTGACTCACCATGTTGTACAGCAGGTTATTTGGCAAGCTGGATATACAGTTCAGATCTATAAAAACCCAAGCAACYGCTCTATTCACCAGCTTCCTAAATAGTATATTTGTGTTCTATCTCACGGACTATATTTTACAGAGCTTAACATACTATTGAGTTTTCACAGCAGCCTTTTATAATTTCAGATGCAAGGAATTAATTGTGGCAGATGTTAGAAATTGCCAAACCTGGCACATCCCTGGGTCCAGCCAGTAGCGAGGCTGAGCATGTACTCCTGGTAGGCGCATACACGAGCACRCGTATACAGCAGACATGGATGGCCACACAGCTCATTACAGAAGTACTCAGCACTCCTGCAAACAGCACCAACAGCCCCATCCTGTTCCCCTCTGAGGCAGCACAGGGAAAAGGTCAATTGGTGGGAAACATACATTTACATGCACAATATGGRACCCTCCAGTAACTGGCCTTAGTTACAGGGTAACTCTCCCTGGGTCCCTGATTTCCCCACTTACTGGCATCTGCACATACAAGCACCTGAGGCTAGCAGCCCCACTCCAGCTGCTGGTTCAGATCCACATGCACAAATACACACATGCAGCTGTGTTGGTGTGCATACACTCACATATTCAATGGATCCCTCAGCTAACTGGCCCTTGACACTCAGCCTACTCAGAAACCAGCCTTTGGATCATTGTGTCTCCCGTTGTCTCACTCCCAGAGACACACACAAATGCAAATGCATCTCAGTTGACTCTCAGATCATTCCCCTGCCAACCTCTCCAGCAGTTGGCCTGAACCTCCTGGTCTCTGCAGTAGCCCACTCCTCCAGGTTTGACACACACACACACACACACAGACACACCACTAATCCTACTTGCCAGTCTGACTTAATATCTGCTGCTGATCACATGGCAGGTGCACTCTCACTCTCTAAGGTTGCTGGCACCACAGATACATGTGTCTCTGACTTGAGATCTAACCCCAATGCTCTTCCTCTGCCTACCCTGAAATGTCCCATACCCCTTCCTAGGCAGTAACCTCTCTTAGCCTGCAAGGTGCTCTGAGGAGTCTTTCTTTTGGCTCATCATGATGGGTTTCACCCCCAGACCGTGGGGCCGATTATCCTCCTGAGAAAACCCTGGGAGGAGCCATGWCAGGGTAACTTGTTTCTCCAGGCAGGTTATTGGGGAACCGCCATCTCTGTACTTGTACACATGCATGGAGACAAGCTTTTTACCATGTGCCAAATGCAGTTACTGTAGGGTAAAGGGATGTGGTCATGAGAGCTATTCAATTACTAGGATATGATTAGGGCTTTCAGATAGGTTCATTAGTGGACTGAACAACCATAGAGTTACTCCACACACAAGTCAAGTGATGCATCAGCTAAGCTATTGAAGCCATAGATCCAGTTCATGCTGATTCTGAGCATACCAAAATAAAGTGAATTTCTGTGACAGTGCATACTCTCTGAACCATGAAAGTAATCACATTGCAAAGTATTTGTAATCATTTTTGGACACTGTTAAAGTTTGTAGAAAGCAAATTAGTTACAGTTGTAGGAAAAAAAAATGTGAAGTGTCAACAGTGCAAGCCTTTTGTTGATTGCAAAAGACATTTTCCATCTGGTCTCAAGCATGAAAATATCCTAAAGTGACCTGCATATGCCAGGGCTCAGCTGAACTGAATGATAATATAATCCTGCGAAAGTCTCCAAACAGGGAAAATGGGCTATTCGTTTTGGGCTATATCCTGTTTCCAATGAAGTCAATAACAAAACTTCTATTGACTCATTTGGCAGGACTGGTCTCAAAGTGATCCAGTATAATCACTTTTGATAGGTAGACGCACAAATAGATATATGCTCAGAAATCATAGGCTGCATACGTTTGGAACAAATAATTAGCACTGATAAAGAAATTAGAATGACATTCTAGATGGTTGAGTTTTACAGTTTTACAATACAGCTAAGATAAAATAGTGCACTGAAACAGTTTATAGGAACTACAGATAATGAAGGAGATGCATACCAATTGCATGGGAGAGGAAGAAGAGAGAGAGCAGCTGCAGTATTACTGGTACACGTTTTCCCTCGTTATAGCTTACATTATCTGAAATCAGAATATATTGCCCCTCACAATGTACACACAGTAAAAGCCAATTACTAAAAGTCTTTATAACAATGTGCATAACACACTTGCTGCTCTCCAAATGGACCTTATAACATATACCAAAAATGAGTATGCAATCTTGCTACCAGCCACAGCAGTATATAAAAATGGACTGCAAGAGGGGCTAAATTAACTATTTCAAAATAAAAGGGAATAGATTTAGATATAAAAATTGAAAAAATATGATCTAATTACTATAGATAGCAATGGTATAAATATCTTACTAACGACGATGAAATGAACTAAAGTCTTTGGTTTTATTCAGCTTCGGTAGCGCTTTCAATAAGATTTTACATTATTCAAGTCCAGCTTGCTCATTTCCTCACCCACACCTATTTTTCCAGTTTGCTAAGTTATTTTTCTCAGAAGTGCTTTGTAGTTATGTATAGAGGATACAGCAGATGGCTTAGGAAAACAATGCCAGTTCTGAACAGGAAGAGACAGTAGACTTCTTCCCACCATCAGCAGTGCATGATTATTTTGAAAGTGTGGTAAAACATTCAGATGCATTTTTGATATTCACTTGAATGCAGCATTTTCTTTCCAATTATTTTCTCCTAAACCTGATGGATTGGGTTCCATGCTTTTAAATTTAGCTCTTTTCCACAGATATATTACAGATTGCATATTAAAAGGCTTAAAATAGCTGCAGTTTCATAGATTAAATCCACACAGTTGAAGGCCAAATCATATGAAATATAAATAGATGTTAATTCATATGCATTGCTTGATTACATATCCTCAACTAAAAAAGAAATAGGAACCAAGTAAATATTTTTACTTCTCTCAGCTGAGAATGGTTGTTTTCATTTTCTTTTTATCCTGGATGATATCAACTATCAAAATTGCAGTTTCATATCAACTGTTACAACATTATTTTTGATGCATTAATAATTGCTAAGTAATAGACTGCCCCTTTAGGCCTAGCCTTTGGAAAGATGCGGGACATAACCACTCTGTCTTGGGGAGAAAGCTAGTGGGTGCTGCATGTCTAAGCGTCTTGAGCAAAATGTCCCTGAGGATTCCCTTGTTGTTTTAGAAGGATCAAGAGAAACTTAAAAGAAGTTTCGCAGTGCTGCTTTTTGGAATCCAGCATATTTCCATCTACATGGTCTGACCTGTAGGGCAAGGTGAAACCTGCTCCCCACTTTTCCTTGTGCTTTTGTTTTTAAGGAGAATCCAAATGTCTGACATTGCCAGTACTCAGTCTGGGTCCCAGAGCTCAGGTCCRTGCAACTCCTCCACGGCTGCATGGAGAGGGAATTTTCCCTCTTCCTTTATCACTTCAGAGTCGGTCACAGTTAAGTTCTAAATTCATAACTAGGCCATAATTCACACAGCAATTTACACGCAACGAGAGATTATGAGACCTCGCTCTGGAATGTTGCATCACAAAGGACGTTTCTATAGTTATTTAAAGCAAGCCTTTCCCCAGCTATTAAATTTAATCTTCTTATCCCTATATGGGAGCAGTCTTTGTTCATAAAAAAAAATTCCCCTTGCCATGTCCTTTCCCCCCACTATTAAGTTTTCTCCTCACTTTTTGTTTCAGCAAAGAAATTAATTCTGTGAAAGAATGTGAAAAATTTTTATTAGGTGTTTATTATCAATTACCATATAATGAAAAACAGAGACATTACTGGGAAAAATCTTAGCCTTAGATTTTTGGTTAGATTTTGCTTTTCCCATGGGAAACTCTGTAAGAGAAGGACAAAGATGGGGAAAAGTGCAAGATTTCCCAGATTGCTCCATTAAGGCTGATGGAGGGACATAATTATTTTTCACTCCCCTCCCTCAGAAAACAATCAGAGAATCTGACCTCTGGATCTTGTAAGCTGTACCAGCATTCCAGGGAATCAGGTGCATTCTTCAGGACTAGAATTAATTCAAACTTTCAGGGTTTCCTCCACAAGCTATTTATTAAGAGCAAAGCATAGACAAGGCTATTTTCCTAGGCTGGTTACCAACGTCACAGGCAGCATAGAGAGGAGGGGCTGCTAGTTCCTGCTAAAGTCCTTCTTGAGTAAAAGAGTAGAAAGGGTATAAGCAAGAGAAGAACTRTATCAGGCTGATCAAAGCTCCATCCCCAAAAGCTTCATTGTGATGATTTCAGTGGTTTCTCAAAGAATTTGGGAGATATTCTAGATTACCAAACATGATTTTCTCTTGGATGTTTCCCTAGAAGTTGTCCTAAATGCTGTGACTATATACAGATAGATTCCTAAATAGCATTCCCATGCTATAAAGAAAATGGGAATGCTATGAGAAAAATAATGAGGTGTATCTCCTACAAAAGCAAATCACATCCTTTAAATATATCCTTCTTCATCATGCATCTCTAATCTAGGAGATTCTTGTGATATCCCAGGAGAGTTTCAAGGAGATAACAAACACCTTCTGTGCAGGCAAAAGGACATTGTCAATTTACAATAAAGTTCTAGCATTATGGAATACTCAGAAGTGCCACAAAAACCTGTTATTCCAATGTGAATGGCCACGTCTAGTTTTGATTTGGAGTTTAACGTTGGAAAGAATAAGGAGCAGAGAAATCGACCTCAACTCATATGAAAACACCTTTATACACACAGAAGGTGAAATCTGATACCAATTGTTAGACACACCAAGAGGGAAACAGCARTGTTGAATTATTACTACTTTGTGTGGACATTTTGTTTTACATGCCAGGGCTTTTAGAGCACAGCTGAATTCCCTAATTTGAAAGTGTCTGGAAKGCATGTTTTTTCTTTTAAAGCTTTTATTATATGCAATAATATTTTAGCTTGATAGCCAAATGGTATTTTATTTTGGAGAGATGGCAAGAGGAGTCCAAATACATTCTTTCTGTAGCTCTATACAGGTCAGTGGAGTTTCAAACAGGAAAGAAATCAGAACAGTAGTTTGATTTCACTTCAGTTCTACAATGCTCACTAACATTCTGTAACCCTATCTTTTACATTCAATGAGATTGCAAGAAACCTAGCCGAGTGCCAGATTTTGCAATGCAAAACAGACATAATGAAGATCAAAATTAAGTAATATTTGTACTGTCAACTCRCTTTTGCATCTTTCCCATTGAACTGTGAACAAAAACAAGGGAACAAAGAGTATGGATGCACTGAAAGGAGCAGAGCTGTGTATGAAATGGAAGCATAACAATTTTGTCTGGAAGAAGACTGTTTGGAAAGAAAAAGCAGTCAAGAAACTATTACAAATTTTATAATGTTAATGAAAAGAGCAGGTGAACAGTGAAATCTCTGAGCATACACTAGCACATACCTCTGCAGAGTTCAGGTGAATGGATTTACCTCAAAGTCATGTTGAAGCAAGAATTTCTGTAATGACTATTTTGATGCAAATTCATCCATCTGATAACTTGCCTTTTTACTTTCAACAATTAAATCTGAGAGGGAGGAAAAATGTGAATTCTGTTTAGCCTATAGATAGACAATGGTCCTTACTACTTCAGTTGTACTTTCTGCTCTTATCTGATGGAATTGAACCAGAAGATGAACTATCTCTCTGATAAACTATGTTTACCTATCTAATCCTATCTACCCACCAGAAAAGGAGTTTACGTAAAATATTGCATAACTAGACATAGCAAGAGCAAGGCTTATCTTCAGCAACAGGTTCTGAATTTTTACTGTGATAGAAACCAGAAGACAATTAGAAATAATCAAAAATGAAGAAGTAACAGAGGGTAACAAGACTCAAAAAATATTTCAGGAGAGTTTTTGACAATTCATAGTTCATTGGGGATATACAGGAGACAGTGACAGCTGCAATCAAATTCAGCATGGAAATAGGCTTGTCATCATATGAATGAGATTCTAATTACAACACATCCATAACCCCGATCATATCCATATCCAACATTACTGCCCTAGAGATAGAGGGTCATGAGCCAGAATTTAAAATGTCACCTGAGATTTTTCAATAAGAAGTGATACTTCATTATGGGATTCCTCAGCTGTATTGACATAACCTGTATTCTTCCTCCACAGCACCCCTTCTAGGCTTTGCAATTCAGAAAACATGCTTCTCTGCTGTGCGTCATGGTTTAGTCAGCCATTATCAAGTTAACTAACATCAGCATAAATAAGTCAGAAAACCATCTTTATTCTGGAGTTTTTATATATTAAACAAATTGAGATTAAAAGAGCTCCTAAACTTTATATATATGTGTGTGTGTGTGTGTGTGTGTRTRTRTRTATATACACATATATAAAGATATAGTGGCCAGTAACTTAGATCTCATTGGTCCAAACATTCCTCCTCCTATTGCTCTTAGGAAAGATATCATTTTATACCTGTCTTCCCTACCCACAACTGGTGACTTTTTCACTGACCACTTGGATTACAAGAAAGATTGTTAAATATTGTCTAATTAGAATTGAATGATAAGAGTAAAGCAAGGCACACATGCAGTGGAAAGCTTGAGGCAGTTAAATGACTGTAGGTGGGAGGCTGAGCTGAACATTTTGTTAACTTAAAAGGATGTAATGTGAGAAMGTGAAGGGCTGGCAGCCACTGTGGGAGGTAGAGGGCCCTGGCAGGAGGCCATTGCGTGGGCTGGATGGTGAGAGGTGCTGGCTCCCACCCGAAGCAGCTGCACGGGGAGCGCAACCCAAGCCAGCCTCCCTGCTTCCTTGGGGAAGGGAAGCCGAGCAGCAGCGTCGGCACCTACTCCTCTCCAGCACCGACAGTTTGTCACATCTGTTATCACTGGCTTTGCTTCCACTTCCGTTTTTATGAGTTGCTCCAAGACAGCTAATCTAAACTTTGCCCCTTTCTTGTCAGCCCAAACTGAGTTCATTCTTCACCAGTCTCTTAAGGAGATGCTCTTTTATTTACTTAAGAACTTAATTTATTTACTTTTGATCTCTTTAAAAAAGTTAGTCTCAGAATTCTACTTCTAAAACCCATTCTTAGTCTCCAGAAGAACTCCCAGGATTACAAAGACCTATTTTCCCCTCCAGCAACACAGGGGTTTTATTTATTTATTTATTTATTTGCAGATAGGCAGTTTTAGGACTGGTAATTACCTCCCTACACAATACAGTAGAATAGTAAGGGAAACACCTACCTTGTGGCAGGCAGCAGGTGCAGGGGGAAACTCCTGGTGGGACAAGTTCACCTTAGCCAGTGAGCAGTGCTAATGGGGATAGCAACAGGTCCCACCAGCCACCACATGGGTGCCAGGAAGGTAACAAARCAGCTTCAGGACTGGAGCAGGAAACCCAAAGGAGGGTTAAGGTCCTCAGGCTGAGCTGAAATGGGCTACGGGCCCTGGGCAGGGCAAGGCAGRGTGGGCCCAGGTGAGGCTGATTAGGGCCATCATGGTCCATCAGGGGCCTTGATACATGCATCTGTAAAAGGAAATTCTGTCAGAATTCACAATGCATTGTGTCTGGAAAGATGTCGTCTGGAGCATCATTGGCTCTGACTTCCTACCAGAAATGAGTACCAGGAGAATTACCTGTCAAGCTTTTAAGAAAAAACRAGTCTAAAACCCAAATATACATTTTTATAGACAGCACTTTTATGACCTTCATTATTTTGATGTGAACTCAGTTTATCTGTAAGGACAATTCTTCAGCCATAACAACTATATATGGAGCTGGGGGGATGGTAATGCTCATATGCCAAGAGCATCTATCTATGCAGTTATTTCATTCTAAGTTTATGTAAGTTTTTTGAAGTGCATTTTACAGTCTCTAGATTCTTCTCTGATGCTTCAAGAGTCTCACAAAAATTCTTCCTGTTTTGACAGTAATTTGTGTTCTSTACTAAAATTGATGGAAGTTAAACAGGATTCTCTAAAACATTGAGAGTCAGGAGAATGAGTCTGTAAAGACAGTGTCACCAGCACTGTCTGTCCGAACAAGTTAGTTCCTGATAAATGCTGTTGGCTGTGATAAGGTTCTTCACAAGTGCTCAAGATGTAACTATCAAACTGTATTCTGCATTAGGTAGTCTGACCAGGAGGTCATAAACTGCAAGACTTTGTTCTAGATTTTATACATTTATATGAAGTAGTATCAATGATTTTGAGGTGACATGATACAAATATGAGCAATTTGTAAATTCTAGTGCTACTTGCTTTCATTACTGTGTCCAGAATTTCGTAGCGCACAGTTCCAGTGCTGATTCTTCTTAAATCACCATGAAATCTGGAAAATGCTGTGGGACTTTGAAATGTCAGATGTGGTTAATCCCAGCTGGCACAGTTTGGGTGACTCAGTCTTTAAAATGTTATTTCTATGTACTTGAAAATGTTTGCCGTACAACTAAGCATCATAAAAAAACTCACATGGCTTGGGATTTCAGGGCAAATTCCGTTTCTCATGGGAGTCTCTGCAGATAATCATTTGCCTTAGCAATATGGTATATTTTCATAAATTAACAAATTACTTCTAATGAGGATCACAATTAGCCACCACCACTGACTCGTGTCCATTCAGAATGYCATGATGTTCAAACATCGTTTCAGAGTGTCACTTCAGAGCAGAGAATTTCTGTTGATCTTAGCACAAACCATTTTTCTTTGAAACCCTAGGAGTAGGGTCCAACAAAAATATTGTGGAGCCTGGCTGGCCATTAACATTAACACTAAAAAAGTAGTGTGCCTGTATGTTCTAGGCATTTGTTAGAAAAAGCTCTCATAAACAGTGATCATTTACAAAATATTAACCTCTTCAGCTTTGGAAAACAATTGGAAAAAGATTGCAGTTTTAGTTAAAATCAATAATAATATGAAAATATTCAACTGAGTYTTGCCTTTATTTTGATTTCTTTCAGACCTGAGCTAATAGTAAAAGGACATGTAATTTCAGTCAAAGGAACACTATTTTTATAAACTTCTGCAAATGCCATACATGTCTAAATCATTACAAACAAAAATCATATAAAAGAAATGAAATGCTCTAATAGCCTTTGGGGGTAGATTAGATCTCAAGGTGAACAAAGGGGAGTAACTAAAAATAAAAAGAAATGCTGACTATCTTTCATCTTACATCCACCATTGTCAAATTAACATGAATTTTGGCATAGTTTAGAGATCTTTAGAGGAGGTAAAAATAAATTACTGAGAAAATCCATATTATAATCTAGAATTTTAATTACAGATATTAACTAATTAAGAATATACAAGTATATTAAGAACCTGTCCAGAGTTACTGGTGAATGCTGTCTAGGTACAGCTTCAGCTCTTCATGTCAACTGTACCTGGAAAACCTAATGCTTAGTTGAAGTCATCTAGGATATTTCTAACCTAGGAAATCTTTCCAGAGAGACACAGTTTCTCCCCAAATCCTAACCTTCCTGGAGGAGCCTGCCTGTTGCTGCAGGCGAGATGCAGGCCTTTTTAGTTGAGGTGATCTCTTCATGTGTTTGTCAAATCTATAGCTGGGGAACTGTAATACTGTGGCAATGTCATGACAACTACAACAATCCCCTCTCTGAGATATGAAATTAATGATATATGTATTATGGGCAAAATTCACAGTGGATAAAAATCTGCAGCATTATGTTAAATGAGGACGTTTCTCAGTGTTGTAGTGCAGCATGTGTTCGTGTTTTTTGAATGCCTATCCAGTTTTATGCCTTACATCATTTAATCTTTTCATTCTTTTGTTTCTCTCAGATAGAAACAAAAGGGAGAGATAGTATCATGCAACCAATTAGTTCTTTGTGGACCATATGCAAGTGTCCCACAGATGGTTAACARATCACTACATGTTATGTTCTTTCCACTCTAAAAATTAGGGTCACAATGTCCCTCTRCACATACAGGAGATAAAATGTTCTCAGAAAACTTGCTGGAGTGTTGCTTTCACATGGCATATTCACTGTGCTGTTCCGTATTCTGTTCCCCGTCTGAGTGCAGGAGGTGCAAAAGGACAAGGATACCAGCAAAGCACAGTCCTGAGTTCCAGGCTCGGACTCGAGCACTGTGGATCGTTGATACACATGATTCTCTGTTTTCAGGCAGATCAGGGGCTTGCCGATGTGCCATGCAGCCTCTCATGATTCTCTTATACCTGTGATATGTATTTCCTCATCCTGTGCTTCCATTTTATTTCAGTTATAGGGACATCATTTTAGAAACTGTTGTAGTTAATTTCCTCTGAGAATAGATTGTAAAGAGTCTACAGTTTTATCTTCCAGGAGACTTGTACCCCTAAAACAACTAGCTATGTGAAGTAACATTGAGAGATGTGAACATTTACCTCCACTTCAGTGCAGCGTGACCATGTCAGTTATTTATAGTGAGAGGCCAAAGGAACCAATGATCAAGAAGATATTTGTAATGAATCAAATATGGATCTATTATCAGTGAGAGAAATCCTGCGTCATCAGTTCAGCACACATAGGTGGAGCAAGAAAAAGGTATTTCTGGTAATTTCTGAAGAGAAGAGGCCTTCAGGCTCGAGCAGAGCCTGCATTCCTCATGACTCTTCAGAAGGTGAAGAGAGCAGAATAACAGACCAAAGCTTTGCATGGCAAATTGCTCAGCACTGCCACAAGAGGACTGACCCCTCTCCTCACTGTACCCAGGGAGGAAGCCTACAGTTAAAAAACCTCACATTTTCTCATGTATTGATTTCATTCAGGTCAGAATTTGTCTATAAAATCAAAATTCCAATTAGACTGCATGCCTGACTTACCTTTGTCTAATACCATTTTGCTGTCTCCCCCTCTTACACATATAAAGGGAGATATAAAATAAGCTGAAACATATTTACAGTCTCAGTGAAAGAGCCATTGTGTTAACTCTCAGATGGCTAATCAGTATTCCTAAATGTGCAGACATTTTGTATAGATGTACTATAAATTGAACCAACCTTTCAAGGGAAAGATGCCAGGATTTGACATGTACAAACATGAGAACTTTCAAAGTTTTGTTTGGTTTGCTTTAAATTGACTGCTGTCAGCAATTCATGCCACATATGGTTCTTGGGTAAGCCACCTTTTTGTTGTTGTTTTTATTCCTCAAAAAGAAAATCTATGTACCTATCAATCTATGCATTTATCTATTTAATCTATGCCAAAGATTCAATGTTTATGTATGTAGCTTTCAGCTATTCACTGCTTGCTTTCAAGCCTAATGCATGCCTATCACTTTCTATCAATGCCCAGTGGATGAATATGACATTGCATTTTTTCCCAAAGTCACCAGGTTCAGTATATAAGAAAAGCTCAAACTTTAGGCTATTTACTATGCTCAGATTCAAGGGCTCCTTCATAGCACTGTTATCAGTATGATGCATGTGCTTTATTCCTTGGACACAAGGAAATATTTTGGTATGTTTATTTGGGGCACATAGCCCCCAGGTAGAGTTTCTTGTTGAAAGAAATGAAAAACCTGTTGTCTACCTCTTTCAAAAGAGTCCAGGCCAGAAGGGCAGGTACTATGTTCTGGGTAGCTTTGTTCTAACTCTACCACAAAGGAAGCTTTTGTTTAAACTTGATGCCTTGTTCTTCTGATTAAGATGCCTTACCTTTCTTCTGACTAAGATAGTTCCCTTTAGCTTAGTTCATAGGACTAACCTAAAAGTTTTAGGCATAAAAAGCATTTTCAATGTAAACTCAGAGCAGCTGGCAGTAAGTGATGCTCTTTCTATCAGAGAGAATAATTACATCAAAAGGGAAATCTTTTCATTAAAACCAACTTAGGAAATCACTCCAGTTCAGTCATTAGAGTGGGCCAGGATAGTCTGATGGATACTCACACCTTTGCAACTTCAAACAACAACCTATCAACCTATCAACTTCTCTTCATAATTTATTGCAGTGTTTCACTACACTGAGTAAAACAATATGGATTGCAGAAATTATCACTGCTGACTATGCTGAACAGTTCATTAATAAAAGGTGTACAGTTTAGTAACCGTCAGCCTAAGCGTAAATCACTCCTGTTGTTCGTAGCTGCTTGATATGCATAGAGCAAGAATTCCATCGCAGCCTCACCGACTTTTTTTATTTATTCCTAAGCTTGGGTTCAATTTCTTTTTCCTCTCCAGAAAATCAGTAAATCTTTTCATCAACAGGGCAGAATCATTTGGAGAAAGACTGCAGGGAATTCTATTATCACATTTAATTACCTATACTAAATAAAAAGATGGCAAAATTCATTCATTGGTAATACATGTAGTGTTTAAACTATGGAAAACAAAGGCATTAAAGAGTAACCCTTTTTTATTTTACTTCTAACAAAACTCCATGGGATTCAGTGCTCAGCAACTATTGCCAGTCAGGTAGGAACAAGGAGATAAAATAATAAGGCCTAGGGCCACTTCCAAACTGTAAACAAGCTATATGAACTGCCTTTTGATGCCATATATAGTAGTTGCTTTCTAAGGTTGAGTCTCAACTTGACATGCAACAACTCAGGCTTCTTTTGTTCCAGCTACAGTGGATGATGGATATGATTTAAAACAGGGATATTTTATATATATATATATATATATGGATATATATTTATTATATAAATAATATATAGGAAAAGTTGGTAGCAGATTTTCCTGCTTCCAGACATGCTTCATTAGCAAGTATTAAGCCTTGTGGCTTTTTTGCCTTGGCAGATGTGTACAAAGATGGTCATAGCAAAGGCAGTTTTTTGGCTTGCAGTAATTCAACAGTTACATTGAGTGATTATACCATTAGACTGTTTGGCACTGTAGAGAATTTCAAGCTTTAACACCATTCCTATAGCCAATTTTATGAAATAAATAAAAATACTTATTAAATGTATTGTTATGTGGCATGGATACAGTCAAGATTTGACCCAACGCACTCAAACTTAGGCCTCATGAATATGAATACTGTGAAGGTACTGTGCTTTGTATATATGCTATACCCTTGCAYGCTCTGGATTTGAAAGCTTGCTTTGAACTCCTAAGTTTATACAGTGTGAGGGAGATTATGAAGAAAGCAATAATGAGAATAAGAACAAAATGAAGAAAATAGGATCTTCTGACAGGATACAGAAGCAATTTCTTAGTCTTCTCAGTCAAAGGTTTCTCAAGATTCTCTTTTTAATATTGACCTTTCCTAATCTGGTTCTTGATAATTTTTTTTACCGCCCTTTTCATACATACAGAACTTCCTCCTTTGAGTTTAGAGCTTCATTTTCAATGCAGAGCTCTTTCAAAATACGAACTTCCCTCATCGAAGCTCTATAATTCATTTTTTAATTCTATGCCTCCCATAAAAATGCATCCCATTCAAGGAGACATTTCTAGGGAACTCATTCCAGCTTATGAGTAAAAGTCATCTTCAGGCTAAATCTACGCTAAGGCAAATTTCATAGAAAAACTACTGGTACTATTCACAAACTGTGAAACCATCATGACTATTACAGACTCAAAATTAGAATAGAAACAAAGTAGAACTCTCATTTTCTTATCTATCTCTGGCCCCAAGCAAACAAACAAACAAACAAAAATCCCAACAAAATGAAATAGGGAAAAAAAACTAAAGCATGTATATTTCACTGTGTTTCTAGCTTAGAAAACTTAACGTGGTAGGATGTAGGGTATGCACAGTATGCTTTGTAATAAAATTTTCCTTTAGTTCAGGAATTTTTTATTATTATTTGTCAAAGTGGCTCATCCTTGGGATAAGCTTAAAAAAGGGGTTTTAACTGACAAGGAAAAATATTGTTGGTCCAGCCAACATTAATAATATTAATTTTACAGTCCAAAATTAGTTTGAGATTTTCAAAACTGAGATTTGTTTCAATCTTTTTATATGCTTGTGTAAGAATTACAACTTTGACATAACCAAGTGTTCAAATGTAAAGGCTGCTGTAACTAATAGCAGCTGAGTCAAGTGCTCCTATGTGATTTAAATGCTCGAAGTTTGAACATTGTTGATCCTCATTCTTAATTCAAAGCCAAGCTATTTTAATGATTTTTTGTGCTATTTTACAGTGACAACAGGCTTAATTTTGTATAATTTTTTAACATGAAAGCATACATTTTGTAATTAAGTTTTCACTACCTAATTATCATTTCCATGAAATTATCTGTGAAATTACTAGGCATGAGATAAAATTTTCTACAGTGCCTGAGAGGCTTAGAAGAGTAAGTCTCATTTTCAGAAGAGACTGAAGAGCTCAGATCCCACTGACTTTCTACCGGACACGGCTTTTAAGTCACTCAGTCATTTTTGTCAACAACAGCTGACTCAGAGTATAGAAAATACTATAAACTTCAGAAATCTCTCTGTCTTTCAGCCTTGCTCATTGCAGAAGTTACTGTATACCAGTGAGCTATAGGTTATGATMATTTATGTATTGAAACAATACATTTATAACTTATCTGATCATTTTTGTTCTTTTGATGGCTGAAAACAAGTGCTGCTCTTTTGACGTGAAATATTACAGAATAATATGTATTATTATTATTATAAAACTATATGATGTCTGAGTACGTATAATCTAATGCATACATTTATATACATCTATACCTATCTCCTGAAAAGGTTTAAGTGAAGATCTAAAATCAGCCACAATAAGAACATATAGAAGCAATATCATCAGTGGAATGCCTTAATGATGGTAATGCAATTGAGACCTCTTAAACAACAGAGAGATTGATTCATACCAGTGGAACATGGCCCTGATCATCTCTTTCAGGCMCTTCTGAGCTAATCATGACCAAAATTTATTTGTCTGTTAACAACCTAAAATATTTTAGCACTGACTTCATCGTTGTCCCTAGCAAGGTAGAAATAGATGATAAGACTTCATGTTAGACCTGGAGATCATACTGCTCTTTGATAGCAGATGCCCTTTGGGATTCTTTATCTAAAGTGACTTAAATTGACTCCAGTTAATTTGTGTTCAGATTAGAGTGTTGTGTCTAGTTTAAGGCAACACACTTGCGTATTGACGATTCAATCTTGTTATTCTTTCCCATTGCCCTCATAATCTCAGACTATTAGGACAAGCGAAATACTTGACATTTCTGAAGAAATGGAGAAAGAAGAGGATCTTCTTGCACTATTCAATACTTAAAAGCAAATGATTTGTGCATTGGAAATATCAGTGATGATAGATGGTGTCTTTGTATACAGTGATGTTACCTATGTGAAGACAAATGCCAAGTTACTCATTTCATGGAAGATGATGATGATCTTGAAATAACTTTAGAACTGGTTTTAAAATATATTTAGCAACTGAAATAAAGTATTCAGTTAAGTTATTCAACTTCTCTGGCATTTTTTAGCTCAAATGATTGATAAAGTTTTAAAAATGTATTTATATTCATTTTTATATAATTTTTATAAAATAGCTATTGACCTCTGTGAAGTAATTATGGATATGTGCTAATAGAAAAAATGGATGAACTGAATCTTCTGTATTAATCATTTCATCCATGGTCTATATTTGTGTAGCAAATGTTTAGTATTGTGTTTAGTGTTTAGTATTAGTAACTGAGACCTTGCTAAGAAGTCTGCTTTCATATACATCTGCATGGAATTAAAGAGTTCAGCAGCCAATACCAGAACTCTGAATGGCGTGGTTCTGTGGATCATTTATAAATCTAATAGTCTAATAGTTAGATCTAGATCTTTTAATTTTTTTCCATGAAAAACTAAGTTTTTGAGAAAATATTTTTCACAGAAAAATGTTTGCTTTTCATAGAGACTTGGAATTTGTCATTGAAAAATCAGATACATATACATGCACATATCCACACACACAAGACTATTGATTTTGTTGAAAAAAGACCACGCAGCTGTTGTTACTCTGTCACACACTTGGCTAAAAGATATTGTATAAATTGAATTTTCCTTTTGTGGTAGATGCATCTATGCAGCATCAGTATAATTGTTATACAGCCTTCCCTGTAGATATGAATTAGTGGTGGAAATGCTGGCACATCATTAATAATAATATCCCCTTTCCTCCCATTCCCAAGATCATAAAAATATGTTTCTTACTCCCATGTAGGCAGCTCATCAAACCTCAAGAGACCCAAGTTGGAGAAATTCACTAAACAGATTCCAGGCTTGTTTTTTCAAAGCCCCGTATCAGGGTTCCTGAATAGTTTGAGTATGGTCTTGAATAATTCATTTCCAAACCTTTGTTGTTTCATCAGATAGTAGATTTCCAAAGAAGCCTGTCTCTGTTCCTCAGCTGGCTAACATTATGTCTGGTACATTCCCGTCCCAGAAGTATGTTTCTAATTAAGCCACATAATAAGAGTTTCCTGTGTAGGGAAAGAAATGGAGAGAATAAATAGTTTTAGAAGTGGAAGTATTACTCCATCTAGGTTTCTTTGTTAGATTCAAGTTTCATTGTATTTAAAATAGTGAATACAGTAAAAAACACCRGGAAAGAAAAAAATTAAAGAATAGACATATGTGTGTTCTGTAACATGATTTGTAGATTTATTCATGGCAAGTGATAGAATCATCATTCGTGAAATAAAGCAGAAGCCCCTCCACTACTGAAATTTATTTTTTCCCACTGGTGGATAGGAAAAAGACCAGAAATGGTTTGCAAAGGGAACTCCTGGCACTGCTGGCTATGAAAGCTCACACTTGGGCTTTCAGTTAGAAAATAGACTTGTTTAATTATTCTTTGCTTACAGCATACCTTGCGGGTAGAAACAGAATGAGACTGCTAAGTATGAATGCCCGTCCACTGGGACTTTTCAAGATTTTGACTCTAAATCAGCTTACTATCATTCCAGTTTTGCCACCCTCTAGTCACCCAGTAACCGTTAATATAGTTTTACTTTCCTAGTTCTTTGATAAGATGTATTTTTTAAGCAAATCAACAGAACCCAGTCTTATTAAAGAAAAAAAAAAATTCCTAGTGCCTCAGGATCTTTTTTTTTTCAAAACACGTGGCATAATCTCTTTTTCTTCTTTTTTGATTTTTTTCAGTAACAATGTTTGTTAACTAAATATGTTTAAASCAAGCCAGATTTGTTTTGGGATTTACCAGGGACAGAAAGTTCGTTCAAATGTGCGGTTCATCTGACAGTGTTTGGAATAGGAATTTAAAGGAGTACAGAAATTGTTGCAGTTGTTTTCTCAGTCAAAAGGAAGGCTAACAGAACTTGTTTGGTGCTCATGTGGTCATGAATAACTTATTCAGAACGCTGTGTTACTGGAAAAATATCCTCTGGGCTGAGAAGTATCCACRTGTCACTACAGAGCCAGAAATTGATAGTATCAGTATGATGAAAATACTATGATTTTATTTTGAAAGGAGGAATATTTTTATTTTCATAAGTGCTTTATGATGCTAATAATGTTGGCACAAAAACGCTCCTTTCCATATTTATTTTTGGTATTCCAGTTCCTTGGATGAAGTGCCAAAATTGTGTCTTGTGATCAGAAAAACAATGTTTTGGGTACATATAGTAGTGTTTCAGCAACCGATTAAAAGCATTTCTACAGGATAACTGAGGACCCTGCCAAATTCATGGCATTTTTTTCATATTGCAGTATGTAAACTGTCTCTTATGAGATGCTCATCAAAATGTTCTGGCATGCAAGAATTTGTGCCAGTGAACTCTGTGCCTTGCTACTCAGTGATTTCATTATGTTATGATGAATACATTAACTGCTGCAAGATACAGCCAAATATAAAGAGAATTTAATGTTAGTGTTTAGAAATTTGAATGGAAGTTGCAATAAATATTATTCTGTRAAATTATTGTAACAGAAAGCTGGATTTCTTGCTTGTAAAATGCAACCTTCATATTATGTGCTCTTGCCTTTCAAAATTAGAATTGCCTATTTATCTATCGCTCTAAAGAGTAATTGGACCAATCTGTAAAGAAAACCTTTTTCAAAAAAAAAAAAAAAAATGAGACATAGGTACTCACTACTCACTATGAACTTAGCTTAGATACCGTTCAAAACCAATACATGCAAGCCAGCTGGTTACACAATTGACCATGTACAACTGAAAATAGGCAAGAAGTTTGCGCTTTTATTGGTGTTTATATATGCAGAATTTATGGGTGTAATTGTGAATGTCTTCTTATGAAATCTAGTTGCTATATGAGAATTCTAAGAATGCTGTCTRTCTATCTTCAGTAATCTTAATTACAGTTAAAGAATTAGGCCTGCATTGGCTCAGCTCTTAGTTTCACTGGTGTTTTGGATAATCAATATCTTCTGAGGCTGGACTAGCAGAATTTTTTTCTCCAACTCTGGCAGATCTTTGGTCAGATAACAAGAAAGTAATGACAGTGAAGTCCCTATCTTATTTGTAATGTTCCTGTTGGCCAAAATTTCATGAGGAATAGAGCAAAATACTAAGTTCCTACAGGCTTGCAAAACAATATATGAAAATGTCATCATCAGCTGTAAACACTGATTTTGTTTTTTGTTTTTTGTTTTTTGTTTTTTTGTGAACTGAATCCAAGTTCTGATTAGGTTTGTGTAAAAATACTTTCAGCATGATGTGGTGAGTATATAGAACAAGCAATCTAGCAATCTCAAACTGGAAAACCTTAGACATATTATTTTTATGCTCTCAATTTCAAAATAATGATAAACTGATGACTTTTTGAATTGGCTCACGAGACTTTGCATAAACAGATAGGCCAGAGGGATTCTGTTCTGGCAAGTATGTAATTCTCCTTCTGGGATATTCAAGAGTAGTTTTGTGTGCGTCTTGAATCTTTAAGTGAATGGGAGGAATATCTGATGGAGCCYCACTGTACTTCAGTAGCCTGAAAACTTCTTCAGGAGAAACTCTGCTCCCCCTCAGAAAGTGGGAGAAAAGCCTGAAAACTTCTTGTCTCTATTGTTACCTCTTTGTTTTCCCAAATCCTTTGTGAGGAACTAAGGGAAAATATATCATATATATCCTAGAAAAAAACTATTCAAATCAGTCAAATTTTAAACATAAAATTGCAGACATTTTTGGCTAATGTGAATAAATCCAGCAGGTGTCTGGATATTGCTGGCATGTATCTTGTGTCTCAGATGGTCTGGATACTTCAATTCTGTAATATCTGAAATGTGTTTCAGTTAGATAATGCCCAAAACATTATCTCCAGTGTGACCTGAAACTCTTCTTCCAGTGAATTATTTCAAATGTATTGGGTTGGTGATAGTCAGTAAAAGAGAATAATAAGGTTAGAAAATTTTCCCTTTGTATGATACTTTCTTAATTCTTCTTAATTCTTATTAACTTCGTTAATTAGTACTATAACGAGAACCACCTTTTTGTTTTTGCAAGGCATGTTTTAGGAAGCGGATAATCTCTCTTGTTAGGCCATCTAATGACCTTGAGAGAAAAGACAGGTTCTCAGGTGTGCAAGCTCTTTTCAGACCTCAAATACAAGGGTGAACAATTGCTTGAGTTTAACTTGAGTATATTAACCAGACAATCTGATAAATACCCATCTGATAAACAAATAACCTTCGTATTTCTGAGGAGTTTTTATATTTCCAGATAAATGCTTGTAATGGGGAATCTTTTTTTTTAATTTTTCTCTATAGAAGTCTTCAAAGGATAGGGAAAGATGCCTCAAATCTTTTTTTCACATATTTTGATGTGGCCAGGATAAATATCCTTAAACAAGTATTACCTTAGGTCAGTATCTCCTGACATTTTCCTTAGTCTTTGAAAGGCCTATCTTAAATTTTAGGAATCTTGAGACTCACAGAATGATTTAGGTTGAAAGGGGCCTCTGGAGATCATCTAGTCCAACCTCCCTGCTCAGCAGGGTCACCTAGAGCAAGTTGGACAGGGTTGCATCCAGGCGGGTTTTGAATATCTCCAGAGAAGGAGACTCCACAACCTCTCTGGGCAACCTGGTCCAGCGCTCCGTCACTCTCACAGCAAATAAGTTCTTCTTTATATTTAGGTGGAACTTCCTGTGTTTAAGGAATATAAATAAATAGCAATGTGGAAGAAATAATTTTGAAGGGTGAGAAAATAATAATAAAAAATTTTGTATATTCAGAGTTAGTATTACATATGTTAAGATTACCATTTTGAACTTAAAAGAGCAGAAAAAGCCTTTGAGCTATATTCAGTACTAGATACCACCCTGTCTTTTGTTTCAGTGGTAGAAACTAGTAAGTCTGAGCACTTTTTTCTGTTACTCCACTAGATAGAAATTATTCCACTTGTTGATAAAACAAATCTGCAAAGAAGTTAGTTGTTATTCCAGTCTCACTTGCACTGTGTTAGAGCTTCCATTTTGCCTCTGTAGTATTGTCATCTTTAAGCGATCTCTGATCACCTATCTTCTCTTACRCAGCAACTTGTCGTGTGACCACAAGGCACAATACTGAATACACAAACTCTGAACTAAGCAGTGGTTCTTTCAGAAAGGTGAAATGTTTTCCCAGATATTCCCATAACCAGTTGTCCTTACYTAATACTGTAGTCTTCTCACACTAATCGTGGACGTAAATTAGAGTTTGATGACTTTGGAGGGAACAGGAGGACATTCAGTATGCAAATGCAACTACTGCAGACAGTTTTGTTCACACAGTTTTGATTGTAGGAACACATTTGCAGTCATGTTGCAGTCATACCTACAGCTGTCATATTTTGCAGAAGCTGAGTTTTCGTTAAAGTCCCCCCCAACACCTGTATGTAACTTCACATTTTCAGAAAATCCTTTCCTTTTCCTTTTAATCTAGTCTTCACAAGAGGCAGGCAGATGTCTCCTATCTAATCAACAGTGCAATTAATTATAACCATCCCTTAGATGCTCTCCCCAACTAAAAAAGATGATCAAACCTGATGCTGTTTATGTTTTGAGACTGGACTGGTCTTCACCAGAGAACAAACTGAATGCAGACAGTGAGATGGACTGAGATAGATGCACTAGCTTGTTGYATTGATAGGTGGCTTTAAAATACAAGTAGTATGTAAGAAGGGAGATTAAAAGGTGTGTCAAAATGTAAGAGTTGTTTAGCTAACCTTTAAAAAGTAGCCAAAGTGCTGGTTTTATCTCAGTGTGCTTTCAGACGCTTTTGGTTCATAAAAATTCACTCAAGCTACATTTCTAGCATAAGTAGAGGAAAAGCAGCTATTCACAGGCAGTGAATGGAGCAGCAGCTTCCTTAATATATGCAGCTTACTGAGGATATATGCATGCAAAGTCAGATTTTGGTGACAATTCTCCTAAGACTATGAACAAAACCATCAAAGGAATTGATGAGACCTGTACTGAATTCACTGTCATGTTCTGTACCAACTGGGAAAATAAACAAGATTGCAGTAGCAACTAATGTTCGCTTTTGACAAATTGTTGTCAGGGAAAACATTAAGGACATATTTCTGTTTAAAATAAAATTCGTCTAGCCACAATCATCAGTGTTTAATTAGAAAGCATGAATTATTGAATATGTGCTGCTGTTCTCTTCAAGGTTTAGAACTAGAGCCATGTAGACTCAAATCATGGCATGACAAAAGGGCATGTTGTTCTGAATCATTTTCTAATGTTCTTTCTTTCTTTTTGACTGCAACCTTTTCAGCAGTAAATTCAACTGAACATGCTAAAAGCAAAAATATTAAAGGTGAATCTCTTCATATATGTGAAGGGAAGATATTTTAAGCAACCAAAGCTAACCAATAAAACAAACCCCTATCAATTCATGTTTTATTCTTTTGTGGCAGCTAGCCTAATTTTCATCAGTTYGTTTGCTTGTGACTATGCTGTCTGACTGATCTTAGAAACTATTTTTATTTTTTTTAAAAAATGCGCCTACTTGTCAATAAAAGGTAGCTTCCACATGCGTGTTTTGAATGATTTTTTTCTCTCTTGGCATATCTTTTTTTAGAGAGGACTTATTGAGCCAAGTCAGGCATAGCCTGAGGTAAATTTGACTTGCATCTATCCAAGTCCCTGGGAAGAGATTAGTCTACTTGGGTCCTACATGTTACTTTTTTTAACATATATATATACATATATATATATAACAGATCTCTTGTATATTGCTGCACAGGTTATGTGGTACACTCGTTAACAGGGTGTATTTCAGAAAAGAAAAGAGAGAAAATTAGTCTTCCTGGGCTTTAAAGTTTTCTACATATATTTGAAAAGCAATTGTCTCTACCTATTTTAGGTATTTCTTCCATGATAAAAATGATCTTTTTGTTAGATGAAGAAGTAAGTCATTAGCTGGTGTATATATCAGGCTTCTTGCTTTTTTCCCTGCTTTTAGACCAATGCATACTTGATAAACTCCATTTCTCTGGGCATGCTACACTCAAAGCTTTCCGAATGGGTATGGCATCCCTAAATGTCTATGCTTAGCCACATTTTTCTCTAATTCTATCCCCAGGAGAGATTATTTCCATGAATGTGCTGTGCTAAGTGCCATAGCCATCATGACTCCACTAGATCCCACTACAGAGCTGGAGTTTTATATATCATACTAATAGGAAGATATAAGGAGACAGAGAAATCCTGGTACCACTGAAGTCAATAGCAGAACTCAACAGAGCCAGACCAATGTCTGGAGTTTGATTTAGAATCTTTATAATACGAGTTTTGTATATAAAGTTCTTCAGTATGTCCTATTTTAACAGCTGGAAAATGCTACATTTCTATGAGTCAAGTTCAGTTCTTTTATGATAGCAAATTGCTCTTGTCCTTTCCCATATTAGTCTATATTGCTTATAGTAGTAAATAGACCTGTTCTGTAATAAGGCTAAAATTATAAAATACATGCTATAGAAAATACAGTGAAGTTGTATAAAATATAATGATCATATAATCAGTGAATAAGCAAAAACCACATCTGAACTAAACTGCCCTAGGCAAAATCAATTGCAAAAATATCTGGAAAAAAATATGCACTCTATTAATTTTGCATTTTGATGAACATGTATTATGTGTTTATTAAAACACATAGACTTAAGACACATCATAGACTTTTAGACTAAGTAGCTTTTTAAAGACGAAAAGGAGAAGCAACCATTTCATTCAAACCACACGTGTCTAACATCCGAAGTTCATTAGATGTGCTATGGGTGATTTAAAATTCATAAGGCAGCTCTGATTTGTGTAAGAAAGCAATTTTGCTTTATGCAGAAAAGCTTACTCTAAAAAGTAAAACTAAGCATTTTGTCAGAAAAGGACCTTAAAACTGATATATCACCTGTAATAACAGGTAAAGCTTTCTCTTTTATTTTCTCTTGTATTTTTTTTTCAGTCACTATTAGGCTGTGGATGTTTGCCAGAATTTCACTGAGAACCTTCTTCTGTACTTACCTCAAGCTAAAAGGATTTGGCTGCAAATCTGTTTCAGGGTTGCCAAGACTTTTCTGGGAGATTTACATCTGAAGGTTTCTGTTCATTTTGTTTTAAAGAATTTACCAAGACCTACTTTTTTTTTTTTTTTTTTGCTACATAAAGTTAGTTACAGTCATTAATATTTCTTCACAAAGAGTACCACTGTGAGAGCTTGCAAGGTGTAATGCGTGGAGTACAAAACATAGCCTTTCAAATATTCTGAAAAATAAAGGCTTGACAAAACCCAACAAAGAAGCAATACGGAATCATTTGCCTTGTCCCTAAACAACATCCACAGTATTTCTTTGTCCTTTCCACAATAAAGGTCAAATGAATATTTTGTATAATTTTTAATATCTCCTAAAAGGTGGTTGAGTCAMTAAGATCCTATTAGTATGCAGTATTTAGTCTGTTTTATAGTTACACTGCAGGCAGATGCTGATTGTTCCTTTCTAGCTTTCATGTATAGCAAGTAATGGTGTTTAAATTTACCCTGAAGAAAATAAATAGAAAGCTAAGGATTATGATGAGTCTGGGTCTTTGGGAAATAATAAYCAGGGCCAAGCTGAAATATGAATCTAGACCTGAGGCGGTTATTTTCTTAAAGATCTTTGGGGTTATCAGTAGATTTTTGTCCAGAAAGAGAAGGGGTATCAATAAAGGCATGTAGAGCAGGCTATTTTGCCAGTGCCTTAGAAGTCATTTTTGCTCCTTCTCTTCAGAAGTTTTTGAAAACTTTTTCTCTTCTGGTGCCGAAAATTTGAAAGAACTGATTTAGACTCCTGATATAGTTGCTATAAACCATCTAAATACTGTTTTTACAGGGAGGACCATGGAGTTAGAATCCCCACTAGTGTCCTTTTTCATCTTGTTTTCCCTGCCTCCTTTTGTCCCCTTCTCCAGCTCTCTAAAGCCTCCACTAGGACATACTGTTATATCTCAGTACTAATATAGAAGCAACACAAGGACATAGGTTTAACCTATACAAATGACCTTTATTCTCATTAGGAACAYACCTTAATAGGATTCAATGGTACTTTCTATGACGTGCCACCAGATTTGACACATGAAGTGAACAAATAGCAGCTGATACGCTCACAGACTTGTTTTTGCAATAATTTAAACACCTCTGAAGTTCTTAGAGTGACTTGTTCCTAAGTGGCTTATTTACAGAGTCTCTGTAAGATGTTTKCCAGGGTTCTGACTGTTGTCTATGTGTGCATATGTGTGCATATGTATTTGTATATACATTCTGTGTGTGCATATACACATAGAGAGATTTCTTGATATCTCAGAATGACACGTGGATATTAGSAATTGCATAATGGAAGAGGCTATCCAGAGGAAAGGAAAAGCGGTGAAAGGGAARGTTAATGCACAGGGAGCAGATAGACCCCTGAAGGATCTGGAAACAAGTAGAGCGTAGGTGGGGTTTTTTAGGAATATTTCGATGAATAAAACTTTAGGGAAGTATATGCTTGAATGCAGATGGGAAGGAGCTGGAAGGTAACTGATAAGAATGGAAGTTCAGGAGGGAAAGGGCTCTGAATTATCATTTACAGTTTCAAAGAAGGTGAAGAAAAGCATAGTCTCAAGGGAATACAAACAAAGAACTAGCAATGAGACGTATGCCTCCTGCGGGATGGGCATGCCTATGGACATGGGAGAGAGACCTGAAAAGTTGTTACATGCTTTATATAAATTACAAAGAATGGAGGTATTTTGTAACATGTGCGTGAGTATGTCATTACACTTAATACAGACTTGGTTCAACATCTTTTTAAATCTGTGTTATCTAATCCTAGCTGACTCAAAGGTCTCCCTAAAGCAGCAACTAAAACTAATGTTTTTAAAATTAATAATAACTAATATCCACCAGGCCCACCCCCCACCCCCAAAAAGTGACCATTTTCATGCAAAGTATATCGTCCTTTGCAAAGTTGAAACAGAACGAGAATTTGACTATCTCTGTTTCTGAGCTTTGTTTATATCAACACAAATCTTTGTCATTATTTTTCCTGAGGTTCAGAGAATTTGAAGCAAAGCTATTTTTAAATTCATGCCCAGTTCTTCATAACGCAGCAATTTATTCAATAAATAAATAGCATTTATTTTTAGTGGGACATTGTTATTATGAATTTTACTTGATTTAAATGGGACTTTTTCCTCTTGTCCTGAAATTATTTTTTTAAATGCTGTATCTGGTCAAATGAAATTCTGTTTTATCAAAATAGACCAACACATTAAATGTATTTTATGTTAGATTGTGCATTAATTCAATCAACATTTCAAAAAAAGTTTCAAAAATAAAAGTTTGAATGTAACATTCCTACTTATATCAATTTTATTTATAAATAACAATACATCCACACAGATTTTTTTTTTAGAATGTTTTAGTCTCAGTGAAAAGGTGTTTTCCAATTAAAGTTTTAACTTTGGGAGATTGTTGGTAATTCATTCGCAAGAAATAATTTGCTCARCCTTCCTTATACCATGTTTTAGTTCTATAATAGCTTAGTGGTTTAATGGGTCAGTGATGATGCCTAAGACAGAATATCTTGAAGGCCTTTTCTGGGGGTGGGGGAGGAGTATATATACAGGATACAAGGATGTTAAATATAACACAAAAACCAGAAAGATCCCAAACTTGTTCACTCACTGTCTCCAAACACCCGCACAAGCCACTAAGAGTCACGTCGTTTTCCTTTGAAAAGCAGAGCCAGTTCTACCTTCCAGCAGATTTAAGAAACATYTATTTTTGCAATTACAGCCATGGCTTTGAACCTATTTTTTCCCTAATGTGACAACAAGGCTTCCTCCCACTTGCTCCGCTGGTTTTGAGCCTAGGGAGAATGTTCCTGCGTGCAGCCAGGTCAGTGCAATCCCCCTAAAATTAAGATTTCTGAACATAAAACTTTGCTGTAAAGGAATAAAGGGTTCCCACATGACATAAAACTTAAATGTCAAATGTCAACTTTTTTAGCTATGGGAAAGCAAACTCATACTAAACTGTAATAGTCGTTTCCATCTGGTAAAGCAGCTCCCCCGAGCCTGCAATGGAAGCGGCGCTGGCTCTGAAGAAGTACGCGGCTGCGGGTTCTGGGGGCCTCCCAAATTAGTCTTGTAATTTACTGTCACTTAATAACACAAACAGTGAAACTCRAACCAGTATTGATTAAAAATCCTGGCCTCCAGCTGGGGTGGGTGTTCTCCGAGTTAGCCGAACTTTCAAGCAGGTACAAAAGGCACCCACAGCTGAAACTCAGGGACGCAGAAAGGAGACCTTCAAACTCTGATGAATTATACACCAACTCAAGGCCCCAGGAACAGCAGATCAGCTCRCACTTTGAAGGATAAATCAAAGCTTTAATCGGGCCTGTCAGTAAAGCAGGTGTTTTGACTGCCTTTATGGTTCATTTTTATGCAAAAGGGTTGTGGGGATACAGAAATCATGGGGGATTGAAAATAAATGGCACTGACAGCACTGATCCCACCAGGCGAGGGGGCCAAAATCGGTCTGTCTTTTCATATTATGAAATATACCTAACGGCAGGCTCTTTAAACCCTGGTTACACAATGCAGTGTCTGTGAGCCCAGGATTTTCCTTTCTTTCCTCCTCCCTTTTTTTTTTCTTCCTTTTTTTGTGATATGCCAGGGGCTCTTTTCTATTCTTTCATGATAAACTGCCCCAGCAGCCACGGCAGGTTCAGAATGTTAAAGAGCCCCSGCTCGGCCGAGCTGACAAAAGGATCCTGTTTTAGAGGGTTTAAAGGACACTGCAGAAACCCTCCCCGGCCCTGTTTTAGCAAAACGTCTTTTTCTCGGTTTTCATCATTCAACAACAGCCGCAAATGAAACATCATAAAAATGTGTCGGTGCAAGTTTTCCAGCACGAGGGTGGGTTGCAGGGGCGGGTGGGGGGACACAACGAGAGAAAAAAGGGCTTATGCTAGAGTTCAGCCAACAGCGCTACGGGATCTGCGCTGCCTCGGCTCTTTACGCCCTTGGAGGTGTTGTCCCGCGGGCCGTGAGCTAGCATCCGCAGCTACCGAGATTTATACTTTCATGCTGAGATTTGACTTCATTTAATTCCTAAGTCTCAATATTAATAGTGGGCATAATTTCTAAGTTATTTGAATAAAATGTTTGAATACACTGGAAGTTGAATCATTGTACCATCCTGTAATATTTAAATTGTCATTGACAAATGTGCTAACGTAACACACTTTTCCGAAAAGAAAAATGAGTGCCTTTTTTCCTTGTTTCTACTATAACTCAACACTTTTTTTACAGTGTGTTCTGTAACATAATTTGAAATATTACTGCAGGGCATTGCCAGTAAATTTCATTTATCATTTACAAGCCATAAAGCAGGCAAGAAGAAAAGAAGGAAGTGCTTCCCCTCCTGTACTTTCAGAGTTATTCATGTCTAGTGGCTCACTGCTCACAAATGACAGTTTTTCACCAGGTTTACTAAGGAATTGATTCTTTTCTGTTTTCAGATAAATTAAAATCTATATTTAAAAGAGCACTGACTAGCTGACATAGCCTTGAGACAGATTGCCTGAGGATAACTTTTTAAAATTTTTCATGTGCCACATGTAAAATAACAGGAAATACATTACACTTATGACAATGTATAGTGCTGTATCTAGCATCTTAGAAAACTTAGACTTTGCATCTTAGAAAAAATGGATACATTTTATGACGTAGTAACATAGGAAATGAGATTATGATCCCTTTTCTGAAGGATTGATGCCCTCAGGCTCTATAAATGCTCATGTATCTTTGTCTTTTGACCCACTAAAAAGTGCTCCATGAACTTCAATGAAAATTTAACTAACACATAAAAATCCCCGTGCTTTCACAAAGAAGTATTTGTGAATCTTTTGCAAGTAGTTTAGACCCTGATTTTCCAAACACACATTTTTAGYTTTACCCATCTAATCATTCCACTTTAATTAATCATATAATTTCTCCTTTAAAAGTATGTATTTTCTGTGTAAGGCCTAGGTATTATGCCTTGGTATTGGCATTCATGTTGCCTTTCTATCAAACTCCCATTTCAGTATAATTTCTCATGCTAATGAAGTTTATTCTATGCCAATARGAATTCCATACATGCTTGCAATACTGAGCCCTGAAACGCCATTTTTTTTCAAATATTTCAGAGCCATTGTCTTTCTAAGCATTGAAAATGAACTGCTTCTAATAATTTGCTTGAAGAAAGATAATACAAGTCATTTATCATGGCAAATATATTTAGGAACAGTATATGTTACCCCAAAAGTTATTAACTTTTCTCTCTGGAAAAGTTGCTAATTCCAAAATAATATTTTAGATGTTTAGATCATAAGGTAATTCTAACATTTTGATTAACAGTTTCTCCAGAAAAATTTCTTCACTTTAACATGTATTAAAAGTCTAATGTAAATTTACCAAGCCCTTGTTTAGCATTTTTCCTGCAAGTCCACTTTTTTTTTGTCTTAGGAGAAATATTAGGTATAACGCAATAAAACTTATATGTATTCATCTTCCACAGAGCTGCAATCATTTTTCTAATGAAGTGTATTACTGGAACCTGGTTTACAGGCAACCCTGCAAGCAGCTGTGTTGTCCCAAATAGGAGCATTTTTTTGCCATAAGAAAATGTTCTAGTAACTAAACCTTTTGATGTACGCTGCTAGCAAATGCCTTAGTTCTGAACAATGCACACATCATGCCTGTGAGTAGAATCAAACAGGCTTTTGAGTTTCAGGTCAGTTGTTTCTAATTAGTCTGTTATGTTTGGACAAAACTCAAATTTCTGCTTTCTATTAGAACTTCATCTTACACATATGAGTAATTTCAATATTGACAGATTCTCATCTACCATGAATATGTAAAATTTGTCCATTATCTGCTATCTCCAATAATTTTAGATATGACCTAACATGCAGGGGTGAAGTCTGACTCACAAGTACCAAAATGTCAACACATGTATGAAGCTGAGTGAATTGAAGGTGAATATGTTGCAAAATTGTAAATCAGCTGGGGAACATTTGTAAATAAATCGTCAGAGCTCAGTCCTTAAGGATCCTGTAAATGTGCTCTGGTGGGTAGTAATCATTATTCCCGGCTAGAGTTGTCTTTTGTCCTCACCACCCTGAGTCCAAACAATCTGCTTCCACCTATTTCCTACCTAGAGGCAGTATGTGGCAAGAATTTATTTTTAACGTGTGTTTCTATTGCTCCTTTCACAGTGGGATTTCAGTTCACAGTAGGACAGCTAGACATCACTGAAATACAAATAATAACAAACAATAATGCCTGCAAGCTTAAGATTTGGTCCAAATATTTTCAGAATCAYGAAAAACTGCAAATTAAAAAAAAAAGACTCATCCAACACGAGATTAAAGCACACAATATAAACAATGTTAGACGGAGAGAAGAGGAGCGAGATTGAAAAACGTATTTACTGAAGATATTGGGGTTTTTTGCAGCACTCTGGACTAGCTCTAATGTTGACTGCTTTTTGATTTCCAAATTGATTATAAATGCTGCTTTTGATTTAAGCATATCTAAAAGGATGGGCAGCATACTTTAAAGAGGCTTTGTCTTAGCTGATAGGCTGTCTTAACTGGTATGCAGTCTTAACTGTGCCTAATGCAGTTGTCATGAGCGTGCTCCAGCCAGATGCCCCTTATTTCTATGAAAAAGAGACAGAGATGCACATATGTAAATGCAGTTTTTACTTTCGTGTGGCATCAGGAGGTATCCATACAGTGTGTATAGACATACAAGCCCAGAAGTTGTAATTGGCCTTGATCTTTGGTTCAACATTCAAGGAAAACTTACTGTACTTAGCACTGATGTGTTAAAACATAGGATGGAAATGATGAGTAGCATATTCTCCCATGGGCTTCTCTAGCTTTTGAACCTTGTTCTTTCTATGGGTGCTTCCCTAGTAGCGCAACCTTGTTAAATATCTAGATATGTTGTAAGATCAGTTTTTCCATCCCTATCTAAGAGATGGAGTTTTAGTAACAACAGTTTAATTTGGACTTCATGAAGGAAGATTAATTATAGCTCATGTTCCTTCAGTGTCATTTCTCTTGATCTGGGAAAATGACAGACCTGTTTACATGATGATGAATATGGACAGRACAGTGGAGAGTTCCCAGATGTTAGCTGGTTATGCTTTGATTATAGTTTGTGGGACTTTCCAGTACGGTTGTGGAAAGTGTCAGTAGCTTATTGACACCCACAAATGATCAGAACTGCAGTTATTCTTCCCATGCTGGAGCCATGAAGTCCATCTGAACTCAAGTACAAGTCATGAGAAACTACAGTTGAAGCATCACTACCAGGATCATTTCCCAAAGTTCCTTTATATATTCTTCGAGAATATATCAACTATTATAGAATATATTTTATATATATATTATATAATATATTCTTCTTACCCAAGTACAGTTCTAATCCAAATTTGAAAGAGGTTTGGCATTAACATTGCAATACATTCTTATTTTCATTGATGTTTAGATCTGACCATATAAGCTGCTCTCATAATTTAGAAGACTAGTACCATTTATATTAGACAAAATATAAATAAAAATATTTTAATAACTCAATAACTTGATTAAACTAGCACTATTCAGATTAGACAGGATATGAATGAAGATCATTTGTCAATAATCCAATTAGCAATGATTGTTTTTATTTATATACTGACTTGCATAAAGAATGCTAGCCTTTTAATTTTCAAAAATTGAAATAGAGAATGTAAATCAAGCATTGCTATAGGGCCATTCTTACAATTGAATGCTTTTCAAAATTGATAGTATTCTTCCTATACAATATATTACTGAATAGTAGAACTTATTACTAATTATGTCCACAAGCGTAAAAATTTTTAATGTGAAAAGTACATAGATATGAGAAGTCAGTACAATGAATATATTTTTAAGAAACATGACATAGAAATATCATTTTGATTATACTTTAATAGAGCATATTATGTCATGAAATAAAGTTATTATTTGTTAGGAAAAAGGAAATATTTAATGGGTATATATTAAGCATCATCAACAACCTAAGTAGTCCTTAGTTACCCTTCTGTAATTTCAGAAGTTATTTAAAATATGAAAACAATATACTGGAGTAATTTTAAGGGTTTCCTAAATGAAAAAATGTCAAAATGTAAAATCTAGCCTATTATTTGCCATCTCTAAAACAAAATACTGTAAAATTCCAAGGATTTTTTTTTTGTAATTCAAAGCAGTTGAATTGGGAACATTACCTTTTTCAGTGGAAAAAAAATCTTTCTGCACTTTATTGAATTTTATTACATACTTTTACATTTTTGAACATAGAAAAGACTAATAGATAAAAATTTACCATGTAGAGCACTTAATTCTCTCACATGCGCTACTCTCACCTCTCAGAAGCAGTTCTCAGTAAAAGAGACTAATTTGGTGTGTCAATGCCTACGAAAATATGCAAAATAATTTTTATATTATCCATACTTTAGGTGGTACTTGTTAGCCAGTTTGTGCTAATGTTGCATTTACTTGAAATATCCAATTTATATGAAGTGAGTTTCAGTCCTTCTAGCAGTACAACACCACTCTTAATACTGTCTGATTCAGATCTATATACGTTTGTCTGACGTATAGTCCATATTGGGTTTTGCTTGCTATTTCATCTGTTTGTGTAATAAATCAGTAGGCAATCTTTTTTGGGGAAAAAAATCTACATATGTTCAGCCTTTGATAATAAATAATTAAATCAGTGTATTGTAACTTATGGTTGAATACTCTTGGAGTGTTTAACTACAAAGAAATTCAGTACTTAAAGAACCACAGCAGGTATCTCTAATTTAACAGTTTACAATTCCATCTCATCTTTCACAAGTCAAAGAAATTTCTCCGTATTTCACAAGTTGTAAGTGAAGATATAAATGAGATACAATATAAAGAGAAAGTAGTAGCTGATAAGAATTTATTTTTAATGGCCGATCATCATGTGGTTGTGTGAGACTATGTATTCCCATCCCCTGTTTTCCCAAGACCTCATCCCGTCTGTCTCCATCAGGGTGTTTCTAGAGCAGCTCCAACTGCAGCCAGCAGGAAAGAAAGAATAACCCACAATATTAGTTTTTTTTGTTTTGTTTTGTTTTTTTTCCTCACAACAGTTCTGATCTGGATATAAAATAACCATTCCCACTAGGCAGTTCAAGTAACATTTAATGACCACTGGAGGGTATTTTTTTACCCTCAGGGAGGCAGAAAGGTCTCATTTATCTGATCTAGTGTGACCTACGTCAATTTTGATAAATGGAGGGGTAGGCCAGAGCAGAGCCCATGGGCTTGCACAGGAAACGCAGCTTGACTTTTTGGAAGCCGATGGACCCCTGCGAGTGGGTGCAGCTCGGGGAGATGGAGGCATTTCTTCCTGCTGCTCCACTGAGTGCCCCTGCCAGGAAAGGCTAATCCCGGCTTCTCCGAGCCCTGCGCTGGTGGAGCTTCCTGCGACTGCAGAGGTGACCAGGAGCTTCCCTGGGCAGTGACGACAGATTGCAAGAAAAGGACTGCTATTCTTTTTTTTTCTCCTCTGTTTTGAAACAAAGCGCATATCACTGGGATGTTCTTGTTTTTGTAGAAAGAGTGACAAGCTAATTAAGACACCAAAAATACAAACCTCTGATTTTATACATCCCTTTTTGGATCTTGCCTAGCTACATGCAGGAAAGCACTGGTAGAGTACAAATCCTAAAGCAATGCCCTAGTCCTCTGCAGCCTTTTCCCATTCAAATGTGTCCGAGATCAAAGGCAAGCCATTCCAAAACCACAGTAATAATCTGTTCATCCCAGATATTTTAACTGATATAAGCCCTTCTGCACAATTAACTTTGAAGGACGTACCCAGTTTGACACCACAAGGATCAGACCCACTGTACTTCACAAACTAGTGGCTCTCAGATCTTGCAGGAACCGTATGGTAACAATCGCAAAAACATTTGTTGTCCGGAATCTCAGAAAAGGGTAGGAATTTTTTGCTATAAAAAAAAGAAAACAACGTCAATCGTTACTTTTTTAAGTTGCTATCTAGTTTAGCTCAGGCATTTCTCATGCCAGAGTGAATGTATTTTGTAATACATTCAATTGGTCCTAGCACGTTCTGTTTACAGGAATTGGATGACGGACTGCTTGGGACAGCATTTGGAAAASGCAGTCCAGCAAACAGCCTCAGCAAAAAGAGGAAGAGTGGAAYTGTAATTAAAAGTGTATGCTTTCAAAAAATAAAACAAAACAAAAACCCAGTCAGGTGGCTTCTTAGTGATCAGCCAACATATTTAAATAATAATAAAATAAAAAAAACATGTAGATCTACTACTTGAACAAAATCCCATAGGGAGGGGGGAAAAAAGAAAAAAAAACAAACCAAACTTGGATTCTTTTCTGGCAGCCATAGTTACGCCTCTAGCTGGGTGATTGAAAAAGTCTCACAAAATTACTCAGTCTTGAATTGCTACCCCATGTGACCTGGCTGTGGTGTTAGCAGTTACAAGAATTTAACCTCAAAAACAGAAAGAAAAAAAAAAAGCACTGAACTAAAGAGCAAACGAGAGAGGGAGAGAGAGAGAGAGGGCACACTTATTTAGCTGAAAATTGTTATTTTTAGCTTGAAGCTGTTTAAGCCAATGAACAGGACTTTTTGCCTTTTGCAATAAAACTCTGATACTGCTTTTATCATTTTCTGACAACAGAGTGAAAAAAGCTCAAGAACCATTATTTTTATATTTGCAAAATTTCCAAATTCTTGTCAAGTATCCTGCTCTTTGGCATCTCATTCTCTTCTCATCACAAATGAACTCCGGGCCTCATAGGCTCAACGCCAGGGTGGATGTGGTGCACTCCAAGAGAGGGATGGCTGATGGGAAACTTTTGGAGCATAAATCCAAATGCAGAATAGATTTTACAGCAAAACAGATCATCACAGCAACATTTGTTTGATTCCTATGTCAATAACTTCAATAAAAGCTCTGATTCCCCACGTAAAGGGTTTCCCATTTCCAACTGTCCTCCGAGCACCTCGGAAATCTTGCATTTGGGCTAAGCTTCCCCTGGCAAAGACAGACGGGGTGCGGTTGCCCTGAGTTTAGTCATGCTGTTTCTGAATATAGCCAGAGGGGACATGGGAGTGACATGAGATGCACTTTCCACTTCTTTCCTGCTCTGCTAGCACAAGGAAATGGACTGCATAACCTCATAAGTATTTTTCTGTTTCTAATTTCCATGCTGTTATGCTTTGCAGGAACTGAATGAGCTCCCCACGCAGAGCTCCTTGCTACTTTCTGAACCAAAAGTGCTTTGCACCTATATTTGGGTCCCTTATTTCTGCCATTTTGTTTTAATAATTGTATGTTTCATTTTTTTCCTGTTTCACGGTCTTAGGAGACTTAGAATACCTTGTATTTTACAGAACTATCTTGAATGTGCTGATATTCTAAAACAAACTGAAAGCCTACACTCTAATTTTAACATTTCATTGGCATATGTCCCTGTTACTCATCACTAGTACCCGATAGCCTCCAGCTAAATAAACAGTGTTATGAGAAGACAGAATTACTCTACCAGACTAGTGCAGGAGATAGCTTGTGGCTAGATGACAGTGAGAAAAGTAGAAAAGTGCTAATAGCAGAGCCTCTGAATCCTTGGGTCACTTATACTGCATGCAAGGTTGTAAAGGTCAACCACTGTACTGAGGAACACAGGAATACAGAAAGAAAAAAAAAAGTATGCATACAAAACACCCAGTAGCAGAAGAAATGTTGTATTACACCCAGGTCCCTACAGCTCAGTGTCATCTCCAATAGTGACCAAAGTAAGATACCTGGAAAGAGGAAATATGTATAATACTTCTCCCTAATATTTCTGCTACCTCCAGCCAATTTCTTCCAACAGCTCTTGCTAAGGCTGTTGCTAACATTATTGCTCTGTGATGCTTGTTAGATATCTTCTACAAGAAGAGCTGTGCTCTGTTCTCAAACTGACCAAGACTGTCCTAAGCGCTTCTCTTGCACAGCTATCTACTGATACCTCCGTCTTCCCCCTTAATGATGTTCCACATGGAGGAGTCATTCCTTCTTAAATGAAGAATTCAGCTGTGGAAGGAGGATGAAGCCGACCAGGAACATGCTGCTCCTTTTTTGCTCATCATCACCACCCTGAGCTGCTCTACCCTCATCTGCCTCTGCTTGCTGGTGCTCAAGACGTGCACGCTCCATCTGTATCGTTTTGGAGATGGCTATCATGTTGAGCAGGCCAGATACTATTTTTTAATGCCTTTTTGACTGACATCCAGCACACCTCATCCTCAGGATCTCTMAACATTTGCTTTTACTGTTATAAATGAAAGAAGGGTCTTTTAACATGCTAACTTTTCTAGATTAGGGAACCAGATAATTTTCTATGAATTGCATTTCAGCAAACAKTAAAGGAAAGCATTAAGACACAGATACATTAAGAACATGCTGGAAACAAAGTGCTCTTTACCTCTGACCGCTGGGGAAATCTGTTTTGGAACTTATACTTCAGACAATTTCTGCTTTACCAATATATACCTTTTCAGTATAGATAACTACTTTACGATGGAAACGATTATCTTAAATAATGAAGCATTTTAATTATCCAGCAGAAAATTTAACTATTCTGTCAACAAACTAGTTAAGAGCCAGCCTTCAGGAATTAAATACTTGTAAATATTAAGGTGTGATTTCCTTTAAGTTTTAGTAAAGTTTCAGAACAGACATTTTTCAAAATTAGATGTTTGCCCACCCTGGAGTTCTAACTGCTGAGGTAGACTATGCTCAGGTAAAGAGCAAAACTTTCACTGGAAAATGCAACTTTGGAAATACCAAATTACTTTATTAAAATGCGTAAGTTTGAGCAAAAAAGTAATTGTGTTTTTTCCAGAAAGCCATAAGAGAAAACCTGCTGCAGATTCCATTATCGGTGATACTGCTTAGCTTGGCTTGAACTGCTTTCTGTAAATTTTGTTGCACCTGTGTACAGTGGTTTGCTTCAATATAACTTAGCTAGTTGATCTCCTGACTGAAATAACTCCTTGTTGATAACACTGTGCACCTGGTTTTGTTTACAAGGTAGAGCAGAAGGCTGCCTGTTCAGACATTAATTCCTGCTTTTGTTTTTCAGCTGTTCTTTGATCTGGCCTGTGCCTGTATCTGTTTTCTCACTTGTAAAAATTGGAATTCTTACAAACTTATTAAAATGCTGTATTTTTTTTCACTGCTTGTGAAATTAATTACATTAAATATTGTTGTGTAGCTCCAGTTTGGTTATCATTTTCCCATTTGTCACTTGAAGAGTTCCTATTTTTCATCTGGGCTTTGGTTCAAGTCAATGAAATGTCTGTACTTTTGCTTTCAGAAGGGCTTATAGGAAACTTGTTTATTTTATGGTGTAGGACAATCATGGCCAAAGAACCTGCTGTATTTTCTGATGAACTTGGCTATGGTTGAATACAGTTGTATTTTTACAAAACAGCTTTTGTCAGTGGTCTAATTCCCATTTTAAACATTCAGATCTTTAAGCACTGTATTCC
>NW_028186512.1:5507191-5568237 GCF_003343005.1 Rhea americana | reverse complement strand
CTTCTGTAATGTGAGAGAACATCCACAGTAGCTCACCAGAGTATTGATATTCACTTAAAAAAAAAATCTCTTTAAATGCTTTTTATTTTCAGCCATGGTTTGTTTATCCCCAAGCCAATTCAGTTCACCTGGGACCTCAGTCTTTCTGATTTTGTTTTCAGTATTTAACATACTCAATAATAGTGTYTTCCAAATGCAATGAAAACAAACAAACCAAACCCCATTTCCATACCAGGAAAATATGTTCAAAATAATTTAGCAAATAGTCCTCTTGGTAGAATAGATTGAACCAATGTATTTTGCCAATTTGCATGTTGTGTTATCAAAAATAAATGCAAGTCCCAGCAAAGCCATAATATATTCTAGGTTATTATTTGCCCAGTGTATTGAATAACCATAAATATTGATTCAAGTGAGTGATCAGTGCTCACTGGAGTGAATAGCACTTAACAGATACCAGAGTTCCAGGAGAAACTGAAAAATTGCACCCAGGCTAACTAAACATTACTTTCCTAACTATTTTATTACTTTCCTAACTATTTTATTAYGTACTAAATTACTTATTTTACTAAGAGCTCATCTGAGAGTTTCCCAAAGTGACTGAAGTCTCACAGGCTGCAGAATAGTTCACTGGGGAATTCTGCAGAGAATACTGGGAGCAGTAAGGAGCAGAAACAGACGGTAATCCCCAGGTAGGTGGGATAAAACAGGAGAATTGATTCCTATAGTGACAGAGTTGGGATTTCTTTTTGATTAATAATCTGTCTTGAAATTGGTATTCTAAGATATGAGGTAAAGAAAGAGGGATAATTATGTTGTTGCCCATACTCCTTCACAAAAAAATGGTCATGTTTTATGGACATAGTAAGATACTTCAACATGTTCTGCCTTATTTCTCCTTTCAGGTATCATTTCTTCAAAAAAAGATTCAGGAGAAGATACCATTGAAATGCATAATGCTATTAAGCATATAACAGTGCTGCTAATGTTCTATAGAGGTAATCATCTATCATATTTTATTTCACTAGACTTGCGCAAAAAGTCCCAGGCTCCACATTTAACCGAATTGTCCAAAGACACTCTTCCAACTGTTTGTAATGTACAGTAAGTAACTCTTCTTTAAACTGCCTGGGAAAGTACTACATAACAATTCTCCAGAGAAAAAAAATAGGGTTGAAATATTTTCTCATGCACCTTCCATTGGGGTGACATTCCTCTCTCGTTCCAGATTTGCCCCCAGCACAATCTAGTGGGGACACTACCCTTTTATGCCTATGTTTGTTTGCATTTGCCTCCTGTTGATATTTATGAGTGCTGTTTCCGATACTCTTGCAGCATCTGAGTTTTGGCAGAGGTTTCTGTGTGTGCAGGTTCCAAGGGGACGGAAAGAACACAAGCTGTCTCTAAATTGAAGGAATCAATTTTCATTTCTGAAGTCAGACAGGCTTTCATTTATTGCCTATTGACTCCATAGAGAGATAATAATAATGTTGCTGCTGTCAGTAAAAAACATTACTGAGGACAATATACAACCCCCTCACACACACACTACACACCCCCCAAAAAACAGCAAATCTCTTCCCTGATTGCTCTTCCCTCCCCATGTTGCAAGCTGGGCTCTCCAAAAACAAGATGTTTGCTACCTGGCCAGCTCAGAGGCCAGGTTACAGATACCCTAACAGGATTTACCAGGCACTACTGAAAATACCCAGCTCAGTGCCTAACCCAGATCATCTCACCAGAAAGGTTTTTGCTGTCTAGCTAAGCACCCTCAGCCAAGCCCAGCRCCTTCTCAGGGGTGCTGCAACTCCTGAGCGCAGTTACAGCAGAGCTCTTAGGTCCAAGAGCTGCCCCAGGCTTTGCTCAGCCCTTTCCTTCTCCTTGGAGGTTTGGGACAAAAAAGCAAAAGAGAATACATACTTTCTATTTGCTCTTTTTAAAAAGTTGTTAAAATAATAGCAATATCTTCTGGGAGGTTTCCCTCAAGTTTCAGRAAATGGTATCTATTCTTAATTCTTTCACAGTAGGTTAAATAAATTAAATAAAATTCATACTGATGATTCATGGTTTGCTGCTCTATTTCAGTTTCATTTCTAATGAAATGCTACCATAAAAAAACTTGCTTACTGTACTGTTACCATAAGTGTCTTTCAGCAATTACTTTAGACAAGGCAAAATTACCCAAAGATAGAGTATAAGTAGGTGAAATAAATAACCACAAACGTGCAAAAACTTTCACAATTTCTTAGTCATAATATTTGACCTTTGGTCTTTCAGTAAAGCTTATGTGCCCACCCTTGGTTGTGCTCAACCAAAGGGTAGTATTAACAACATGMATGAACGTGTTCTCTCAATCTAAAAATTACTAAATGTACATGTAAAATAGTAAGATGTTCCACACATGTATTGTTATTCTATATTTGAATATATGTATTTCTCAGTTCTTTTGTAAGAACAATTTTTACTGCAACCACATAATGTGTGCAGTTATTCGCAAGAAGATGATCTAAGTAAGGTTGGGGTTTCCCCTTTTTTTTCTTTCTTAAACAGCAGTCTATATTTTAGTCTTGAGTCTATGAGTAAYGTCTATATGAATTCAAGGGCTGTGTTTTATATTTTAATTTTTGAAGTTGCACTCCAGTTTAATTGCCAAATAGTTGTATTAGCTCTTTTCTGACACATTTTTAGTATATGCGATCTTTTGCCTAAATTTTGGCTAAATCTATTGAGATTGCAGTTAATGAAACGTGCATATCTGCTACCTAAAGCAGTTTTCCTTAGGTGTGAAGGAATGAGGTAATTTAATATATGCAAAAATGCAGAACTACATATGTTGACAAATCTTCACTGTCACTCTGCACAGTTAACTTGAACTGCAGTATATATATTATCTTTGAATATTTTTCTGTAGACTTTTGTAAACGATGCTGAAGAAATCTGTGTCGAATAATACACAGCATCAAAATGTACTACTGCTGTCCACCCACGCTGGAAGAAAACCATTGAGTTTTCAGTTGTTTACAAATCAGTTTTCAATGGTAAATGGCTTTGCTATTTCCTATACGAAGTTGTGCACTCAAACACACGTAGCATATCCTTTGCTTTCTAGTGGTACAATAAGTGAGAAGATCCATTGGAGAGACCTGAATTCTGGTTGCCCTTCAATATAGACATCTACAATTCAATATAGACATCTACAATTGTGGGTTTTTAAACACATTTTTAAGAGCATAAGGCACCGCTGCGGTAGTCTGGCTTGATCTCTTAATGTAGCACAAATCCCATTCAGTTATTGCACCACTAAAACTGTAATACCTGTCTGAATTATATCATCTTTCTGAAGTATTTATGCCAAAGGTTTCAATTACAGCACTGCCATTTTTAGCAGACTTAAGCTTCCAGAACATAAACAATGTTTCCATCCAAACATGAGGACGTATAAGGATTCTAGTATCATCCAATGATATTTTGAAAAGATGATGATTTTTCTAATTTGGACACAAATCAGTATGTTCTTTTTAGTTATGTGACCCAATTATCTTAAAAATTTAAGAAAGCCAGATGGATCAAAATAAAACCCAGGTGGTCTCAAGCCTACCAATTTACCAAGCTTATGCCTTCATTTTATTTAAATAAAAAAACTGTCCATCATTCTTTGTCAGAGATGTGCTAAGCTGCTGCAGTTGTTTGTCATCGTTTGTATAAAAGCCAACCAGGTTGCCTGTTAGTTTGCAGATACTGAGGATAAGAGACATTACTTGAAGCAGCATAGGCCTGATTAACAAGGAAAAGTGTATATTTTTTAACCTATTCCTTTTCTCTCTGCTCAGTATTGTGTTAATTTGCAAATGGATTTTTTTCGTATACTCTCCCCCACATAGCCAGTCCTTCCAGCTAAATAGATTACAAGATTCTGACGGTCGCTTTTTTTCCCAGGACTTCAGTAATCAGCCTCTCTTACCTCCCCATCTAGATTAGGTAAAAAGATTCTGTCCATGATTCATTCCTTACATGTAAAATCAATTTCCAGGCTCACACRTGACTCCCTTCCCATTTCAATGATGTCTTACAGCAATGCACTTTTAAACTTGCAGCAAATCTGTTTATGTATAGAGAGAGCAACCAATTTATTTCAAGAGCAGCTGGAGTCTGTGAAAAGGAGGCACAAACACAGTCCCCTCTCATAGAGACTTTGCTTATTTTCCTTGTCTTAGCTGTTTTTTCTGTGTAGAATAATAATAATTCGATAGTCTGAATACTCCTTCTGAGGTCTAAATATAATCCTTGCTGATTTCTTATCTTTTTAGAAGATAAAGACACTAAGTTATGCCAAGTTATTATAGCCACCCACCACAGTACCATATGTGAGAGCGTTTCATTTTCCACACAGCAGAACGAACACTTCCTTTTAAGGAATAATTCATGGTCTCTACTAAACATTGCCATGGTGACCCTAGGACACTGCCTTACCAGCTAGAAATGAATCTTGCCAATAGGGTAAGTAGGTATTACAATTTAAAAATACTATTTTGCACTGAATAATTCAGCACAAAAATTTTGCAAAAGCTATCACTGTCCATATTTGCTGCAACAACTCTGTGAGTTAAGTGCGGAGTGCTCTCATAGACCACCAGAGAGAGCATTGGTGCCTCAGATCCTTTACTCCCCACTGCTAGCTGTATTTTTTGTTGTTGTTGTTGTTTTTTCCAAAAGTCAGTCACTGCTTCAGTGGGGTGGAAGAAGTTTCAGTCCCCAAGCTATGACAAAACTATGAAGGAATTTAAATACAACAAGAAGGATTTAGGTCTCATCTCATACTAATTTTCACAGTGATTTTAGGATAAATGTACAAAAGAACATATGCACCTTGTAGCATAGTGGAAGCTATAGTACTTAATGCTTTTATGCAATATGCTAAAAGAATCTTGTATTTTACAGGAAATCTAGCATCTATACTGGTCACTAGGAGAAGCAGATGATGGAAATACGGATTAAACCTCTTGTATACTGCGAAAGGTCACCCTCCACTCAGGATCCATCTAGCCCACATAGACCGCGTCCAAACCAGTTTTAGGCTGCGCATTACTAACAGAGCAACTATAAAGCACAGAGATCAGAGTAATTCACCCGAACACTTTGTCAACATGTAAAACTGATTTTTCCAGCCTGCTGGACTCCTTGCTCTCATAGCTGCTTTAAGAGCACTCAAAACAGAGCGGCTCTATGTTGGGCTGCCRTTGAGAGTGCAGCTCGGTAGCAGCTTATGTCAATTAAAGCCCAGGCTACTGGATATTCCTGACCCAAGTCTTCTGATAGCCAGAGCACTCATGTAATCACAAGCAAGCCATTAGCTTTCAGCCAGATCAGCTCCTTGACTTGTTTCACGGTATCTTCATCATAGCAACAGCGGCAGAAGGAGTACAGGCAAGTGCGCACAGGAACTGTAGGAGGGAGCAGCATCCCGGACCTAGGTTAAAGCTGTTTTGAAATCTGTGGTGTCCGGTATTTAAAACATGAAAACCAAAAACAACCACCACCCCGCAAAAAACTCCAAACCACAGTGATCAACCATCTCTTCAGGGAAGGAGCTGATGACAATTCTTCCTCACAAAATGTAAGTATAGGATAAGATAGCGTTCTGGGGAGGGAGGCTGTTTCCTAAACCACTGCCAGAGCTCTGAGAAATCCCAGTTCCAAAACCCGTTTCTCAGGCAGCTTAAAGTCCTTGTCTAAGCTACCATACAAATACAATATAATGGCCTACCGTACCATTTCAGTTCTTGCTATTGATGCTGTTTTCTTTGTTAATGTCTAACCTAAGTGTTTTCAGCCACAGAGAGAAAAGAAACAGAATGAGAATTTAGGGTAATCACCTGGAAGCGAAGACAGTTGATTGCCAATGCCTATCCAATGCAACCCTCTTCTTCCTATCCCTGTGTTTTCTGAGTCTAGTTTTACTGCTGTGTTCAGACAGCCAAACCTCTGCAACACCAAGACATTTGAGCAAGTCAGGCAATGTCTCACTAGCCCCAGTGAGCCCCTGGCTCAGGCCGGGACAGACTTTGGCACAGCCAGGCCTAGGTATTTTCACATCTAGACAAGTTTACGTAATATTTACATGAGAACACATACAGCCAGTGACCTATACATCAAGAGTCATAGGCAAGTCTGTGWCTATAAGTCATAGGAAAGGACTCTGCCAGCAAGAAAAAGTCCATATTTTGAGATGCAGCATTTAGGATTTAGATAATAATGTTACATGAGTTTACAGTAATCTAAATTTTGTAGATCTGTCCTTTAGTCTGCTTTAAATTGTTTTGCTTCACAAAATTATGAAGGTAAATCTGTCTAGAGTCCACAAGTTTACAAAGTCACAGAAGAAAGCTGTAGAAGATACCTGGCATTCATTGTACATGTGTGCATGGGCATTACAAGGATAAGCATTCTGGAGGGAATATATGGGTTTTGTATAAGGAGCTGCTGTTGATTTGTCATGCAGTACTTTCTTCTCTTGGATCAGCATCACACCAAAGTCATGGTGATGCCTTAAGTGCTTCATGTAATCTGTAAAACACTTTGTTTGGCCATTTTTCACTGAACTTCCTATAGGAGTAGCTAAGTGGTGGGGGGATGCATGCACTGGCCAAATTTCAGTTTGAGTTACTATCCATTTCTGACTGCATCTCTCCTGAGTTTTTAATTAAATGCTTAAATATAAAAATTTAAATTATTCCTTATTGTCTGTGTTGTATACATTTTGTAGAGTTTGGTTTAAACTCTTTCTGTGCTTCACTCCAGACAGGCTTCTTTTCACTGGTAGGTTAAAAAAACCCAAACATTTTCTAGGATCAATTAATGTTTCTAGGATCAATCATTTACGTTTATGCAGCTTTGAGGATGAAAAGTGCTAATTATTGTTTTATTGATTGATGTTAAAATGTTATCACTTCCTTTTTATTTGTATAAACTGTATTACAGAATACTGTGGGACAAGGTCTAGGTGAAGACAGACCCAGGGATGTACTTAGAGGCACAATCCCACTGCTTTGTGTAACAGCTGGCACTCTTGAAAGGAAAGGTAAGGAAATATCATAGTTTCTGAGGGATCCCTGTTCAGTTGAGATAATATGTTAACTTTCTAATGCTAACCAAGCAAGAGACAGCTCCTTGGTTTTTTTTTTTTTTTTTTCTTTCCATTCTCATCTAAAGCAACTCAGACTAATCTTCAGATTGCATCCTTCCTGACAAAGTTTAAATATACGCTTTTCTTCATGAATCCAGCCATTTTAGAGCTTGCAGGTGAACTTTGGATGCTTATTCTACTCTAAGTTCAARTAAGTATGGCAATTTTATATTTCATATGCACATCTGACAACCTGGGTTTTCAAGTCTTCTAACCTCTAGAAATATCTGATGTTCCCTACAGGCTGTAGGGCAGAGGAGGAAATAACATTTCCTGGGATTTTCTATGGATTTCAACTCTTAATAAAAAGACAGACAGTAAACTGTAAAGTTTAAATATTTTGTGGTGGATTTTGTTTGCTTTCTCTTTCTCTTCTTAAACCAAGTAAATACAAACATGATCAGGGTGCAGAATGCAAAGAATTGTCAGCCACATCCTCCAGGCCCTCTCAGTGTGTTTATGCTAATGGACACCAAATAGAAATGTGATGCAAGTCACAGAAATACTTTAATTTTAAAAAGTGTTCATACAACCCACTATCATTATTTCAGTAAGATTTTGCATATCCAGTTCAAAAGTGGCTAAAGAAGAAAACATATGTGCAGACTGTAGGGGAAAAGTGGTTGAGCATGTATTAAGCTTTTTATTTATTCAAAGTCCTAGAAATTTCATCTATGGAAGTAATGACAGAACTACCAGCATGTAATCATTACTGCTGTTTTGGTGATCAAGATGTGCTGGTTTTCATGACCTTTCTATCATGATCACCAAGGAGGAAACCATTTTGGCTTCAAATATAAAATTGCACCTACTGGKCATAGAGGTGCAAGCAATTTAGAATTTTGACAGGATAATCATGCTTGTATTTGGTGCTTAAAATACACCAGGAATGATCAGTTCTCTACTATTTGTCAAGATGTATGCAATCTAGATGATACATAATATCAGTGTGCCCTCTTCTTGATATAGAAGCTTGGTGCTAGAATTTTTATGTCTTTATCCCATTTATAAGAGATGCCCAAGAAAGTYTAAATTAAGTAAGATCAAGATAGATTTTTCACCATTTACCACAATCTCCAGAACTTCTGGCAAGCTTTCTGCTGATAATAAATGCAGTGAAGTCTCTGCTGCATTTTAGATATAATCTAAGTAAACAAACATTCTTGCTCCTGGAGACCATACTGGTCTTATAACCAATCTCTTCACATGAGAAAATTCTTGCAGCAATGCACATACCAAATACTATTACTGTGTGTTTGTACAGAAATCCCCTCTAGCAAAACCTTAGGTAATTTATGACATTTGGATACATAGTGATACCAGAGAAAATTCATTCAGATCTATTTTTGCTAGAAAGCCCCCCTCTGCAAACAATGACTCCTTAAATCATTGAGGCTATCCGTGTGATACAGGCCAGTGGACATAAACTGATTTAAGGATTTTAAATTTAACAGATTGGTAATCCCTTGTGGGTGAGGGGACTGTGAAAATGGAGCTTATCAGGCTGCCCTAGAAGTCTGCAGACAGTGCAAACCTCTGTGAGCCTGAAAGTCTAATACTTCCTCATCTAGAAACTGGAAATAATATTTATCTGCCTTTATTTATGAAGGCAGAATCACACCATTTGAAGGGGAGTTTCATTTTTAGCTGCTGATTTCATAGCAGACAGCAGTGTTTTATCTATGTCAATAGAAACCCCCTAGAACTATTTCCAAATGTATTTGCTATTGTCAGAAACTACCACGTTGTGCATTTTTAACATAACTTCCCGTTCCCTTGGTATTACTTCACACGTCACGTGCTTCCAGGCTGGAATTAACGCCCAGCCCTTCCCCGAGCAGGCAGGAGCTTTGCCCCGGGAGCCGCCGGCCTGCCGAAACATCGCTGCGGGGCCACGTCTCCGGGAAGTCGGTATCAGGGAASGCCGCCTCTTGCCACCCGGCATGGTGGTGCTGATGAAAGCACCCGGGTATGGGAATTCAGGAAGCCAGTGGAGCTCACTGCTACAYGTAAAAAGTTTTGGCAATATCGGATTCAAGGAATTTGTATTAATTGGACTCAGCTGAGGAGTAAGAAACTGGGAATTTCAATTACAGACAACACTGCTGGCACTTTGGTACTTTGCAAACACAGAAGTCAGGGACTATGCAGGATTAATGCACAGGTGAGAGTGACTCAGGGAAGGAAGTCAGYGAGCAAAGACCACAGGAAAGAGGAGGATGAGGAACATGAGGGAACTTGGAAGATATGACTAAAACTGGATACTGATGAAAGGAAGAGGGAAAGCAGAAGTGGGAGCTGAGATGGGATCCAGAAATCACTGAGCTAAGAAGGAAGTCCGGCCCTTGGGCGTTTTAAGGTTTGACGGGACTACTACAGCACCCAAAGTGGTGTCAGAGTCAGCTTGTGCTTGCTGACCAGGGAACAGGAGACTGGAGCTAAGATGGGGCAAGAGCCACGGCACAGCTAGAGCTGGCCAAGGGCGACGCAGCGCAGGCCACCCTCGCCGGCGGGGGACAGTACCTGAATGCAGCAGGCAGAGCCGGGTGCTGACACAGCCGGGCAGGGCTACGAGGCTGCTCCAGGGCCATCSAGGCAGAGGAGGAGCCAGTGGTCCCCCAGCAGAGCTGGGAAAGGAACTGCAGGCCGCAGGCCGAGCTTAAATGAGCTCCTGGGCCCAGGGCGGAGGCGTGTGGGGGTCCCAGGTGAGGCTGGTCAGGGCTCATGGGTGCCCTCAGGGTCAGCAGGGAGAGCAAGGAGGGTTGTGGAGTAAGGAGGTCTGCAGGGTGCCTGGTGGGAGGCAGCTGAGGCTGCTCCGGGGCGGAAACGATTAGGAGCCGGATTGGGATAGAGAAAAGCTGGCTCTGGCTCCCAGGCGGGTGGACCTGGGAAAGGTTCAGGGGGAAGGAAAGGGGAAAGCAGAAGAAGGTTTCAAATTTTTAAGGAAAGAGAGGTTGCAACGTTTTCCCCTCAGTAACTGGAGCAGGTTCAAGGAGACGGAGGTCTTGCTGACACCTCGAAGGTGCTACAGCAAGTCTCTCAAATGGAAACGGAGCTTTTACTGCGGGAGAGCCGCCTTCTACCCATGCAGACTTAGCCAGTAGCCTTAAACGTTTATGACAGTTTGATAGTTTCAGCTGCATTATGATTTCTGCCAATATAGATACTTGGTTAGAGATCTGATATCTTGATATTTTGAACCAGCATAGCTATACTTAAAACTCCTGACATATAAAGTCCTGAATCTCTCCATTATCCAGGTGTCAACAGAAGTCTGTTCTTAGCTACAGCAAAAGCACTGTGACGCTTGCTGAAATTAGAGTTTCCTTATGCACRTGCCAAACAAATAAAGCTTATGTAGACAACAATTCTGGCATTTCCTAATTTCCAAATGCTTGATTTTGCAACCTTAATGGTGTTCTTTCGACAGCTGGGGTGGKTTTTTTTTAGGTAATATTAAACAGGAATTTTCTGTTTCTATAATTAAAAAATATTTTACAGAGTACATTACATGTGCAGTTCTCCAGAATAAAGGCACCTGCTAGTTTTTACATCCAGGTTCTTTGGGACTATTTCAACTGTTTTTCACACGTTTGGTAAAAAAATACACCTTATAAAGAATATGCATCTGTAGCTCTAAATGAAAGGCTGACATCCCAGTTTTTCTGGCCCAGCTCTTAATAACTTAACGCTCTCCTGAAATGAGCATCAGGAATCCTCCCATGCTTCTCAAATGTAAAATCCACTTGTTTATTGTTAACAGAAATCTTCCTACATAYGACAGGCTAACCAAAAATGTTTTCCAAAGGGACTTCCAAAAAGGAATTAAAGGGACCAGACTGACTCCGACGGTTACCCGAGCAATCGCAGCTAGCTCACCCCCAGAAGCAGTATAAATCGGTGACTTTGCACTGAGCTGGCTCCAGTACTAGAAGCCTTGCTGTGGAAAYGCAGGAGTCAGCAAGAGGTAATGAAGCTGCAGGTTACAGGTAAATCCTGCACGTTTGAAGTAAGACAGTGCTTTTCTAGGGAGTGGAAGCATTTCTATACTACATTGCAGAGACAACAAAGACACGCTTACAGCAGAGGCCAATATAGCTGTCATCTACTGCTTTCCTGTTAAACTAAACAGTAGTTTAATTTTGGTTCATTTATATRGATTACATGGCTAAAACAATCATTTGCAATTTTATGTTTATGTAAGGCAAGAATTCAGCTTGATGTCAGAAATGCTGTTTTTATTATTTTCAAGTATACACCTCCCACTTTAACTGGCTTTGCGGTGTAATGATGGTAGAACAAATCTACCTCTATTTGTAATGATAATATAAGTTTCATCATCGAATTTCATGATTTGTCCACTCGGGAAAAAGTTTATTTGTAAAACAGAGGAAGGCCCCAGCCTTTCATTAATTCATTAACTAAATGGGAAAATGACTCAACATCAAAATAAAAAGGACATTTTAGGCTTTTTAGGGAGTTGACAACTCTTTATTATAAGAATGAAACATTGCAACAAGGTGTTGAATCAGTTATTGAAATTAATGTTTGGATAACGTTTCAGTGATTTGAATTTGTATTTGTGACATTTGAAACTTAAAAGAAATAATAATGGAAAGCAATACCCTCTTTTTTTTTTTTTCTTTTTTTTTACATGTGTGGCAAGAATGCTAGATGTTTGACAAGGATGGTACCATCTATATACATTTAGGAAAACATGCTTGCTGTGGGTGTACAAAAATAAAATTTATTTGTTAAATTACACATAAATATAAGGTACAAATGTATTTTTAAAATACAGATAAAGATAATCACACTTGCATTGTGTACATATGAAAATACAGTATTTTAATATTCAACATACACAGACACATTTATGATAAATGCAACTAATCGGCAATGCCAGTTCTTTTCAGTCTGTTTTTTGTTTTTATCTTTTTTTCCCCCATCCAGTTTTCCATAAATATGGAAAATAGRTTTTTGAAACACTTAGTTCTGCCGGACATCTTGCAGCAGCTTGTTTATTTCTGCCACGAGCTCACTGGCATCCATGAGTTCATGTTTACCGTCACTGAGGTGGTTGAGCACATTGTCAAAATCATCTTCTTCGTAGTTCTCTGGGATTTCCTCCATGGCTGGCAGCCACTTGGAGGACGGCTGCGCGCTCGAGTGAGTCCCCAGAGTGGGCCCACTGTTGTTGGCAGGATTTTGGAAATGTGTACTGGCTGCCCAGGCTGCCACCCCCTGTGGATAATTTACAGTCTTGGCTGGCAAATGTCCCTTCCTGCGCTCCAGCGAGTTTAAGCGATCCATTTCGTTGCACTCCGTGTAGGCATCTAGCGAGGGAGGCAACAGGCGCTGGAAGACGCTGCTCATTTCGGAGAGGAGAGAGGAGGTGCAGGTGTCCCCTGACTCCTCCTCGCTCTGACAGTCTTTGCCAAATGTTGAAAAACTCTTTTTCTTTTCACTGGCRTCAGCAGGCTGTGAATCCTCCTCAAGGCCCTGATGCTGCTGTTGCTGCTGCAGCTGCTGCTGCTGCGGTGACTGAAATTCCTCCCCAGGAATAAACATGTTACGTCTGTAATCAGAAGAGGGTGAGGGCAGCGGCGGCATCCAGCACTGATCCGAGTGCCCCAGGACTCTGCATTCCTCTGTGCACAACCGCATTGCTGCAATGGAGAAGAAAACAGAGTAAACATTCCCCTTCTGTTACAGGTATCATTTATATTCACAGAGACTAAAGCACAAGGCTGAGTACGACTGAACTTCTCCGAAGATCAGGGATGATCAAGCCTGGTGTTTGGATCCACTTTCTCTATGCATGAAGATGGCAAACGCAAATGGCCTGGATCTAAATGTGTTTTTGTTTCCCAGTGTTGTCAAGAAATAAGAAAGTTAAATACACAAAATACAGGAAAGCAATATGAATTTTTAAATAAAATAGAAGATAACCATATAAATCCTGGGAGGAAAATAGCATCAGTGACTTAACTTTCAAAACAAAGGTTTTTCAGAAATGCCAAACTCTTTGCATTATGTATATTTTGACCATAGGACACTTTTCTCCTAATGTCCTATCCATCAATGGCTATATTATGCCACAAAGAATAGTTTYTTGCTTTCATCTCTTTATCTCTTTATATTTTGTATATCTATGAAATGTCACTTTTAAAACTAAATGTTTGCAGTCGCGCCCTCCAAGTTATCCCAGTTTTCTCAAATGGCTTCACTCAGCTTATCAAAAATTGCTTTTGCAAAGGAGTAAGCAGAACTGAAGATTTCAGMTTAGACTGTAGCAATGATTGATAAAGTGATACTCTAATACTGTCAGCATTATTTATCTCTGTGCTTTACACAGCCTATCATACTGTTTGGTTTTCTAATGCTGTTTACATTCCTCTGGGTTTATACTTTCTCTGTTTCTTACACGAGAGCATGAATTTCTTCAAGAACATAGTTTTAGGCTGCAGGCTGGATAGTGCACAAAGTATTGCAAATGACCTGCTGATCAGTGAGCTTCAAGCAAAAAAGCAACCTAGAAAATATCAGTGCTTGAAGTTTCAGTATAAATGACTGCAATGCTTTCAAGTGCTTTGTTCCCATGTATGAAAAGCACACGTGCTATTTTACAGGATATGCCTAAGAGTTAGAAAAGACAAGAAACAGAAGAAAGAAAAAGTTGATCTGCTGTGCTTGGACCAACTATCAACTCATTCCAGGAGGCTAGGATTAGTCTTCTAATTAAGAAGACTCCTATAAACTAATGGGGGACTTTCAACGGTCTAGATTTGCATTACGATTTAGGATTGTCTTATTTAAACTAATGTGAATTTTGCCAATGATGTTATCAGGATTGATTTTGATATAAAATAATACTGACACTCCTGAACGTAAGATCAAAAGACCACAAACAGTGGCACTGTCTGTCCTCAAGTCAGCAGGAAAAAATACAAAGGCACAACAGCTTTTTTTTCTTGCAGCACTTAAAATTTACTGGTGAGAGTTATAGCGATAGAAAGAAGTCTTCCAAGGACAGTTATTGAACTTTCTGACCGTGTCATTTTTGAAGTATCAAGGGACTGGCTCTGTTCCATTCTAGTTCCAGAGTAACAGGACAAATTGAAAGGACTTTCTCACTGCATTCTGCCTCTATRCAGACTGACAGTGCAGAAACATTTCAAAATGGAGACCAGGAAACCTCCAGGAAAGCTTTTTCTTTTTACTTGTTTAGATTGCAGTGAAGGTTCAGATCAGTTTGTGCCTTATCTGAATGGGTTCAGCACACTTACTGGATGGATTAACACTACRCATAGCAGTAAATGGACATCTGAGCGAGGTTAAAAGCACCTCTAAACTGAGTTCCATCTGCACTCAGCAGGAGTTTTCCATCATTTGAACTAGACGAGAGTCAGGCTGAGGCTGGGCACTTTTGGAAATTCTACCCTTTCCATATTTCATATTTGGAGAGCTAATTGTAATATTTTAATGGGCATTTCAGCTAACCAAGAGGGTAACCACTCCCTCATCCCGGCAGCCCAAGCGCTGCCCACGGGGAAGGAGACAGCTATTCCTTGGCAGCTGTGGGGGGACGGGTGCCAGTGCAAACACCATTGCACTTACACTCCCATGGCAACAGAGAGTTAGAGCAGAGCCCTCCCTGCTTTGCTAACCACAGGAGAGAATGAGACATGTCTCTTGCTACATGGCAGAGCAATGAGTAAAAGGAATGAGGGGAGAAAAAGGATAAAAATTATATTAGGACTTCATGCTTAGGTTAAAGATTTTGAAAAAAGAAGTAACTTTTGAAGGCCTTTGGTTTTCAAAACGTTGGTTACTCAAAACTAACCTGATGAGATATCTGAATGCCTGGATAGGTGGTAAAAGACAGCCTGGAGCCAAACATACAAAGAAATTTTAAATGTTTAAATGTAAACATGTGTAAAGAAGCACAGATTTCACTTTTGGGCTTACCCCTGCCTGATGTAACAAGAAAACAGAGGATTATGGCATATTTCTGCATGTAACCTGCTGCCACCAAGGCCAAGTACARTCACCTCCACTGGTATTTCCTGGGGCAACAGAGGGAAGGAGCTGCAAGGCTCCAGCCTGCTCTGGGCAGCGCGTGGGGCAGCACTGCAGGGAGGAGCATATTCTGCACCATACTACAAAGAAATGTGCCCTTATATCTGCAAAGGACTTTATAATTATTAATCTGTCTTGCTGTAGCCTTAAACCAGACGGAAATTATCTGGCCCTGTCAGTTACAGATAGAATTAAACCTGATTTGAAATGGGTTCAAGATTTAGGGGTCTAGGGTACAATCATTATCACTGAATCATTACCATTAGAAAATTCTCATATTTGTATCTAGCATGATTTCCCATCACTTCTTTTAGCATGTATCTGGGCTTAGATTTGAAAATGGTACTTAATACACAGGAATATGTACATGTGTGTATTTATTTATCTTCCTTTCACTCATCCTTTTCTAAGCTTTTCTCTCCTCTGTCCTCTATTCCTGAACTGTTTCTCTTAAGCTTTTTCTGCTAGAAATTAGAATTGCAGAGTTTAAAATCCAGAACACATTAAGATCTTTCCATTGCCATTCAAATTCATCTTTTAGAGGGGGAAAAAGATGCATCTTTCTCTTCTCCCATCCATATTTTGAGACCACCTCCATAATCCATATTTGAACTCTGGAAGTCCTGTGGATCAACCCATTATGGGAAATGTATCTCCCAAATTACAGTTCAGTGTATTTTTAACAAACCACAACTGTCTGGCTTTGCAAAAACATCCACCCAGTCATTAAAAATCTGAGGACATAGAACAGATGACGCTTTTTGGGGAAATTTGGAGCCAGCTCACGATGATGCGAATAATTGCAGAAAATATGTAGGCACTGCTCCAGGCAGATTTTCAGTTGTCTCTGCTTCTTTATTTTACTAGATATGTGAAGGTTTCAGCTCAGTATATATCGTGAAGCAGAGGAAACACAAGACTTGAAAGCTAAAGAATTTTTGCTTTCTCAGTAGTAGCTTTATCAATGTGACAGCCAGGCAGCACTGTAAATAAACTGTGCAACTTCCATTGTGCTCTTACCTGCAGGAATTCTCCCATCTGTAAGGAAAAGGTCACTGAATCCTTCCCCAAGAAGTCTGTCAATTGGAGACTCTCTACCCAAATCATAATCACTGTCTCCAGCTTCACTGTCACCCCGGCCACTGTCTTTCAAGCTGAACTTATCCATGTCTTGCAGGGCATACCTGTAAAGAGAATTGCAGGATGGATGAATTAAACTATCTCATGTACATTACATTCCACCTTGATTAAAAAATACATAACCTGCATTTTCTGATATATATCTATATACATACACACTTATCAAGATAGTCCAGATCCTTACCTGTAGCTTCTGGAATATTTGTTTCCTCGAAAACTTGGTCTTGGTTGATACTGGCCCTGGTGAAGCATTGAGAGAAGCTGAGAAACCTGCTAAAGAAAAGATGAAAATACTGATTCCTTGAAATAAAAGCTCAGTTTTCCCAGTGKTTTTACAACCACTAAAGTAATTTAATTCTCAGGTTTTCTTTTTTCCCCCCTTTAAAATTTCATTACTTCAAATTTCTGTACATAGTGCAGTACAGCAGACTATTTTTCAGTATACCGTCTGCCACAGAAAACATCCGAAGACATTTTGYAAGGAGGAAAAGCACTGCTCTTCATTAGCTGCTGAACTCATAGAAATTAATTCATTAACAAGTAAAASAAGTAATTGAACAGAGGTGGAGTTCTGTTTTGCTGTAATAGATTAAAAGTGACCCTTTGCCATTTCAAGATCTTAGAAACAAATTTTCATTAAGCTACATGCAAAGAGTCACTGGGACACATCTTATTTAAGCTACTGAATAGGATTTGCAGTAAAAATTTAAATGGATGGTTTCAAAATTTAAGATACTGTGTGCATATATCAGATACACTGTGATCATATAGTTAAACTGTGCCAATGTTTAACCTTTTGGATTTCTTAATCCCCATGAATGAGAGAATTTCCTCTGTTCTTTCGACATATATCTACTTTGGCATGCTTTCTTAAACAGAGCTACACAGAGAGAAAAGGAAGGAAAGGAAGAAAGAAAGAGAAAGGTTAGTAAACCAGAGTAGAATACTGCATATCTTAAACTCTATTTTTTCAACCTTACAGGGGAGACCGAAGGAATAATGCTCTCCAGAACAGACGTAATCCTGTTCCCTGTGGCAATGGATTCACTTGATACTGGAGTAAAACTGCAATGCTGTAACATCTAAAGGGAAATCCCTGATGCATTTTCACTGGACAGAGATCTCATTGCCTCCCGCCCTCACAGCCTGCATGCAGAATGCCCCACACTCCCTAATGAGTGTACAAGTAGCCCGAGGTGCAAGGGATGATGGGCACCTTACCTCCACGGCAGGAGTGGCATGGGTAAGTTCCAGCGAGAAATTCTCGGGCACGTGGTTTGAGGAGATTGTCACCAGGCTGTTGAGTGATTGGTGGCTGTGGTGGCTCTGCCGGCTGCTCATTTGTCCCCTTTCCAAGGTTGGAGAGGATGATGGAGAAGCTCTGTGGTGAGATCTGATGGGCAAAGTGCCATTAATGGTGGGCACCAACGTGATGTCCCCTTTGTGGATCTGCCTTGACGGTCGCTTGGGGTGGTGCTGGTAGGTTGATTCTGCCACACGGCAGTTGTAGGACCTGGTATCTTTTTTCTCTCGATTACATCTTGTAGCAAAGATAACCATAATGACCAACAACACGGCGCAGATTGACCCTAAGGATATAATTGTTATCATAGAGACATCCAGGGAGGGYTGGCTTACCAAAGTAGCCTCTGTGCTTGAAAATGAATAAACATACTCAAAAACTGTACATTTCAGAAGCGCTTTAGTACTGAGTTGAGGACTGCCTTTATCTTGGACTATCACAAAAAACTCCCACTGTTTTGCTTGGACTGATTCTACACTAGCATTGATAGAGATGTCACAAGTTTTGGGATCCATCACAAAGATGCTGTTTTCATTGTCGGCTGCTATGGAGCAGCTGAGTTCAGAGTTCATRCCAGAGTCTTTATCTGTAGCCCTTATTCTGGTGACAAGAAAACCAATTCCAGCATCTTTAGGGATTGAGATTTCTGCTGTGCTGTTGCGTAGTGCTGGGCCCACAATGACAGGAGCGTTGTCGTTCTCATCAATGATGGTTAGTACAACCGTGGTATTACTAACAAGCTGCTGACTCCCTCCATCCCTAGCTTGAACCATAAAGGCAATTTGATTTACTTCTTCATGGTCAAAGGTTCTCAGGGCATAGATTGCCCCATTGGAGGGRTCGATGGTCACGTAGGTGGTTATAGAACTTCCCAAAATATAGCTATCCAAAATGGTGTAGGTCACCTGCCCATTGTCCCCTAGATCCGGGTCCGTGGCTGTGACTGATGTGATGTATGCTCCCGGAGAGTTGTTCTCCAAGATAACGACTTCATATCTGTTTGTCTGGAAGCGGGGTGGGTTGTCATTTTCATCACCGATTTGGACAGCAAAGTGTTTTACTGCGGAGAGACTTGGCGTTCCCTTGTCYTCTGCTATTACAGTCAAGCTGTATTCAGATCTCTTTTCTCTATCTAGAGTGGCGTTAGTCAAGATTAAATAATTATTTTCATAAGTCTTTTGAAGTTTAAAGTGGCCATGCCCATGCAGCTTGCAAACTGTCTCTCCATTCACTCCAGAGTCCTTGTCTTGCACTCTGACTAGGGCAACAAAAGTGTCCAGGGGTGACCCTTCAGAAATGTAAGCGATCTCTTCTTTCTCTGGGGACATCAAGTTTAAGTTAATTTCAGGTCTGTTGTCATTCACATCCACAACTTTAATTATAATTTTGCAGTGAGCTGGAATGGAATTTGGCCCCAAATCTTGAGCCTGAGCATCAATTTCATAGGATTTGGTTGTTTCATAGTCCACTTGCTTCAGGAGGGTCAGATGTCCCTTTTCTGAGTCTATTTTAAAAGTCTCTATAATTTTGGAAGACACATGACTACTAAAAGAGTACACAACTTTACCATTAGCGCCCTCATCTGGATCAGTTGCATTGAGGTCTATGAGCAAAGTCCCAACTGGTGAATTTTCTAAGAGTTGAATTATATACGACTGCTGCTCAAAAACAGGGCTGTTGTCATTGGAATCAGAAATGCTTATTTTCAGGATGGATGAGCCAGACTTCTGAGGCACCCCTTTATCCGAGGCAGTGAGCTGGAGTTCATAACTTGACTTCAACTCCCGGTCCAGTTCTCTAACCACAATGAGCTCTGCATACTTTGCTCCATCGGTCCTCGTTCTCACTTCAATACTAAAAAAATCATTTGCAGAAAGGGAGTAAGTGTGAAGGGAATTGTCCCCTACATCAGGATCAAAAGCGCTGTCCAAAGGGATCCGGGTTCCTACAGCTGCACTCTCTGATATTTCAATGGGGATAAGAGCTCTGGAAAACTGCGGAGAGTTGTCATTAATATCCAGCACTTCAACTTCAACATGGAAAAGCTGCAGATGTTCAGTGGGCAGAGTGATCACATCAAACTCTATGGAGCAGTTTAAGTTTTTCTGGCAGAGTTGTTCCCGGTCAATTTTAGCTCCTATGCTGATCTCTCCRTTATCCTCACGGACTACAAGCAAGGGAGAATTCCCCCTCTGCATGGCTCGAAAGCGAACTGAGGAAGGGTTAGGTATCTTTAATAAAACATCAGCTACATCCTCTGATAGTCTTGCAATTACTGATCCAACTCTCTGCTCCTCATAAATCCTGTATTTCAAATTCTTGCCCAGCACAGCCTTATTGAAAGATACTATCATCAGTGCAAAAATGAATATAAAGTGCATTTTACTGCTGATTTGGTGCATTTGTAAGTTTTCACAATTCATTTTGTCAAGCAAGTTAAAAAGCAATTATTTCAACTTCCTTCAGTACCTTACAGCCAGCACACATTTGGTCCTTAAAAACTTGAGAATGTCTTTTACAATCTACTGAGTATCAATATCTTACTAGATCAGAAAACTTTTTTATACACACCGTGCCAGGACATCCAGGTACAATCTGCATGCAATCCGAGCTTTCTCATGTGATTCCCTGCTCCTCTTCCAGGATGAAATTCGTCACATCAGTGTTTTCCTCTCCAGCAGTTAGTATCCATTTATTGCCGGGTGCTAGCGGGATCTGCAGTGTGTCTTTGCAGAGAGATCCTCTTTCCCTCTCCCTGCTCAGCGGCAGACTAAACACCCTTGACTGCTGACTCCAGTCTAAAATCTGTGCAACTTCACTTCAACTCAGACAAAGCTTTTGCCCGGCATGTGTTGAATCCCTTCCAGCCAATCCGCCAGGCGCCCCAGCCAAGGACAGTGAAGTCACGGCGGAAAGCGCTGCCGAGGGGGGGCGGCTCCTCCGCCAGCGCTCACTTTCTGCGAGTGTGCCACAACAAAGAGGGGGCAAATTACGGAGGAACAACTCGAAACCAACTTCTTGCCCTCTTTATTTTTTTAGGACACTTTAAACGGGGTTTTGTGATTTCAATTCAGCTCMTTCCTGACGCAAAAAATCCAATTACTCTCCTCATTTACATTTTCTCCAATTCCCCTTTTAACTAACTGGAATCTTTCTAGTGCATTTGTTTAGTAAATGAGCTAAAGATGACGTTATCTCTAATTGTGTCTCAGGAGCCTCTTCTTGCTGCTTATTTCCCTGTTACCTGCTTTTCCTTAACATCTGTGTTTCTGAATGGGGGGGGGAGGGAGAGAGAGAGAGAGAGAGAGAGAGAGAGAGAGAGAGAGAGAGAGAGAGAGAGAGAGAAATCTGCTTCATTCCGTGAGATTTCTTCATCTTGTCTTTAAAGTCAGTAACATTTTGCACACTTCTGTCCTTCATCTGCTTCCTTTGGCAGGATTTTTGTCTTCAGTGCAGCTGGATTTGCCTGAAGTTGGGTCGTGTGTGTGTGTGTGTTTCTTTGCTTTTTTTATTTGTTGCTCCCCTGGTTCTTCTTCAGATCTTTTTCATCCTGCTGGAAAAAAGCAGTTGACGCTTCACCATGACAGTGTGCGCTAAGCACACCTTCTCCATGCCAACTGCTCTAAAGAATCCATCAGATAAAGTGTTCTAAAAGTGAAAATTTCATTGCATATCTTCTATTGCTGAAAACTGTTTTCACATTTCCACTGCGACACACTTCCACAAAAATATCTTATGGCTGAGTCRACAAAGTATTTTGTGTACACCAGAAATGCTATAGATCATTACGTGAGCTTCATGCTGCATCCAGGTCACAGAAACAGATATATTCTTACTATTATGTAACTGTTAATGATGTGGTTTCTATTTTCCTTTTTTGTGTGTGTGTTTTCTTTTATCATTTTAGCTAYACTCCTCCTGTCCATTCCTTCTTCTTTACACTGTTTTTCTGCTAACTTTATGGCTAGTTTACTGGCATTTCAAACAATCTTACCATCACTCTGTTTCGCTGCTTCTTATTTTTTCTCTCATATGCCCCTGCCATGGCCAGAAATGTAAAAAGTAAATCTCTGATTTTTCCAATTTACTTACTCTCAGCAGAGCTCAGCCAAAGTCACTAAGAAGGTTCTTGTTGAAAAAGAAAGCAGAGGAGGCTCAGCGTGAACTCTCCTTCTTCTTAAGCATTCAAAAGCATTTTATAAGCCATTGTCTCTTTTTTCAGAAACCAGCACCGTGTGGCAAATTGTGCAGAATAGAAATGCCTATAATGAATGTATTTAGTACTGGGTCACGCTGATGAACATTCTGCCCCCATGAATAATACTGTTTTACAAGTTTGCAGCCCTTTCAAATTGCTGATCCCCAAACCSTATAGGCAAACTAGAAAAGCTAACACAAGCAACTGGGACTTTAGAAACCCATAGCCATCTGGCCTAAATCGCTAACAATCCAAACCAATAATTATATCAATTCAGGCTTTAGTGAACCCCTTTGCAAACACCAAAAGAGCAAAGAAAGGAATTAGTGGCCATTCTAAGTTCTGCTGGAGGGAATTCAAAGATAATCTAATTCCATTAGTTCATGGACAGGTTTTTTTGCAGCTTTGATAACTCTTCTTAAAACATTTTTCCAAAATGCCAGTGTAAATTCTTTTCTGACAATAATTGGGGAAAATAGGTTCAATTAAATACTGTTCTTAGTGTTAATAAAAAGTATTTTGTTGATAAAAGAAGTCAGGGCTACTTTATATAGTGAGTACAGGAGATGAATAATTCATATGAAAAATAATTCCACTGCTGAAATATTGAAATATTATATACATATATATATATATTTAAATRATAATACACTTAGATATGCAGAATTTGCTTTATACAGTTTTGTATCACTTTCCAAATAATAGTAATTCTTATTCATCACAGTAGTGTCTCTCAGAGACATGCTCTCTAYTAATAGACGGCAGAATACCTATAGCTAGGAATTACAGTGCCCCTGTTTTCAGATTGGGGAAGTTCACCAGGCAGGTTACTTGTAATACAATCACTTAGGTCCCCACTGCCTTGCAGCTCACCGTTTACACTCCCAATGAAGATAGAGATGTCATTAGCACAATAGTCCTTATCTTGAATTCTGAACTCAAGTAGTGAATGAGCATTAGTTTTCTTTTCATCTGACACTTGTTTGAACCAMAGTGACAAGGAACACGTCTTGGGGTTGCTTGTTTAGGCGCAGCAATATTTAAGAGCAGTAGTGGCTCTAGAAGTGATACTTCCCTCGGGTGCTTATGAACAATCAGAGCACTCCCAAGGCTGATTCTTCACATACCCAGTGAAAGAGTTTTGTCTGAAAGTCCCTTAAACTCCCGTCCACCTTTGACATGGCAGACTCCCCTTACAAAGAAAAGAGAGGCTTCCACGTGCAGCCAGCAGACACTTCTTATGGAGCGTGGTATTGTGAATGCTGTTAGGCACGTGAGTGGAGTGCTGCTAACCTCCTGGAGAGTAATCTGGGTTATTTCTACCCCAAAATGTGTCTATTCACCACAGGGCTTTTCTGAGAAGCTGCATTCTGAATTCTCAAGTGACCTACCTGAGGAAAAAAAACAAACTGACTCCAAAGAGCATTTCCATTTTGCTGTCCTACTACTTCAGAAACCGCAGCTGTACAGAAGATTAATTAATTTTTCACTTAACTGAAAATGGCTTTATTTCTGTGGTCAATATACATTAGAGCCTATCTTGTTTCTGAAAGGAGTTTTATTGCACTCTAAAGCATATAAAACATTTTTTTCTAAAAGTTACTGATCTCATAGGTACATAGTATATGCTCAAAACATGGATGACACAGAGAATTTAGTTTAAAAAAAATATTTTGAGAAATAATCCTCCGCTAGGGACAAGGGAGAAAGAAAATCAACTTAATGATAGAAGCACAGTGAAATTCGCACAGTGTCACTGGGTTCTTTTTTATTTCTTTTTTTTTCCTCYCAAAATGAGGTTTCATTCACTTTCAGTCTGATTTATTGCCTTACGTTGCATCATGTTAGAAAATGTCATATGCACTATGCTCCAGTGCACAAGACATAGCAAGATAAAATGTGATTTGACACCTGTGTAATGAATGTGAAAGGCATGTCTTCCTAAGTCAGAAGTATATTTAAAAGAACATTTCCATCATAATGAAGGACAAAGTTTGGGTGCTTTCACTCTCCCTCTTCTTTTTCTGTCTCTCTCTCTTTTCTCTTCCTTCTCTCTTCATTTCTTTTTTCCCTTCCTCCCTCACCACCCCCCTTTCTGTAACAAGCTTGACTTTCTGACTATGACAGAGCTAATTCTAACTAATGACAGAGCTCTCCCTAGTCTTTGCATTTTGCATTTACATCCCTGGCAGCATGAGTGCAAAATGAGTGAAGAGTATCCACGTAGGTAAAGGCACGTTACCGTTTCATACCCACTCATGGAGTCACAAATAAGCTGATGGAAGGCAGCACGCTGCTCAGTGCAGTGGGTGGAAGGGGCTGACATGCCAGACTGATCTTTTGGGCAGACAACCGTATTACAGAAATCATCCCAAACTGATGCTGTATTGGACTGCCTCACCAAACAGTCACCCTTCTCTCCGATACCATTTTTAGCACTGAGGTGCAGTAGAGGCTGGATTGCTTTAAGAAACATAAAAGCCAGAGTAGCCTATTGGATTGTCAGATCCAATCCATGAATTATCAGATCCATCAAATATGACTGCCTGTATGTCACAGTCCGCTTAGTAAGCCTAAATACTTTAGCTAGAGTGCATGTTTTTTATCTGGGAATACTAAACAGTATGTCTCAGTCAGGCATCAGTTACCTGGTTCACCTGAAAGGGCAGAGAAGTGATAATCCAGAATGAGATTGGAGGATCCTAACAGGCAAATCAGAAAGGCAAAAAATCCACTTAACACTGCCAGTCCTGGTCTCCCCCCAAATCTGTACCCTAAGTGAGTGTGATCCTGCTCGACACCCTATCTGATAGTCTCTGTTCCCAGTCACAGCACTGCCCTGCTATGCAGTGTCCTGTAAGAAGAGTSTCAAAGACCAACTTCTGTCACAGCTGAGACAGCTGGGAAAAAACATGCAGAGGTAATATTTGTGTCAGGAAAAAAATATATTCCTGAYCCCAACAAATGATCAGCTGAAGCCCTGGAACAAAAGGTCAGGTACACARAAGTAGGGAGAAACAAAGAAATTTAGTTCAGCCTCCTGGTCTATACCTTTCACTTTCTCAAGTTGCTTTAAAAACATCTCATCGTCCATTAAAATACATCAAACCAGAGAATTCTATACACCTGCCAATGGGTGAAAAAATTTTGATGAATAAGATCARTATTAGTTGTTACTTTATCAACAATCACTGTGGCAGAGGGCAGCAGAGCAGATTTTCTGCGAGTAAATTTTCATGGCAGTTTTGCAATGCAGCGTTGTATATAAAAATAGCAAGTTAAACTTTTACATGTTTCATGCATGRTAAGTACTGTACCTAGATATTTAGTCTGGACCAATAAAACATTTTTCTCTCAAAGTTTTATCAAGCATGAGAAAATGTTTGAGACTTAAAATTTACTAAATCTCTATTAAAAACAAATGCCTGTAATATATCATTGGATGTTTTTGAGTTATTCTGAGGAATAGTTTTAAGATGGCATGGAATGTGATGCAAATTCCATTGCTTTATTACTAAATCCATTCGTCATTTAGTTATTTTGCTGTAAAACATAAAATAGAAATATCTCAATTTGATAGCTTTTAACCTAAACTTGCCTTTGAGAGCAGTATGTGCACTTCAGCAAAACGTGGAGTATTATGTATGCTTATATATTACTAAAAGGTACCTGTAAGAACTATCATCACATACGTTTTCCCACCACACCTAAGGAAACAAGCGTGAAACTATGTGGCCTTCCGCCTCTTTCTCAAAAACTCCAAATAAAACCATCTGTGCATACTACTGTGTACAACAGATATAATTGCTCATTTCCTAATGCGTAATTTTCCCCTTCTATCCATCTATATTACTGCAAATGCACATAGTAAGAACAGCCAGACACTTTAGGACAGTGTCTGTAACCTTTGCTCCATGGGAAGTGGAACTCGTGCCATGAAAACCCTGTGAGCCATCGCCCGTTTCCAAACCACGCAGCCACCTTGGGGCTGCAGTGGTCTTCTGTGCACAGTTGGCGACACCAGACCTCTTTTTCTCCCTAGAAAACGCACTATCAACGTCTGTGCCGTTTGCCTTAGGTACACTTACCATTTTCAGCCATTACACTGATGTGCTTGCACTGGCTTTCCCACCTCTGGTCTTATCCCAGATGTTATCAAATCAACATAGCTCATGTCCTGGAACTTGAAATGCTTTCCATCACTACATGTACATGTAGTATGATAAACCGCTTGCTCCATTACACTTCAAAACACTAACTAGCTCATAAGGATACTTTCAAGACCACTCTTTACAAAAAGAAGGAACAGCTGCCTTTGTGATACTTTTTTTCTTCACAAGAGTAGGGCTTGTGTAAAGGAAGGGGTCRAGGTTTGGATGTGAATTTACTCATGCCTGTAATACACAGTCAAATTACCAGCTCAACTCAAGATTTTCAAGGAGTGTAACTTTTTCTATTTCCTCTGGTAGTTCAAAAAAAGCAGCATAATAACTGCTTCAAGTCTCTCCAGACAAAGCTACGTGTTGAATCTTCCATTGCCAGCCTAAGCAAACTGTTCCAGAAATGCTCATCCGCGCTTACTGCCAGCGGCTAACAGCTGCCCAGCAACACCCACGGAYGCCAAAGGCTCCGGAGAGCTTGACGGGCCCCTTACCTTCGCAGAGGCAGAGCTCAGCTGAGCGTGGCCACGACAGAGGCAGAGACAACTTTAGCATTTTAAAGCCTTTCTCCATTCCTCTGAGCCTAGGGCTGACGGGATTTTGAACGGCTTCGGGGTCTGTTTAAATTATGTTGAATTTTGTGAGCCTCACAGGAATGCAAAGCTGGACACACAAAGTCTTATGGCACTAAAGGACACTTGARCAGACTTCTCCAGAAACAGATATTAAGAAAACATTTGCTGGAAGTATCTGAACTTCTTTCTCCTGCTTTTCAGGCCTGCATTACAAAAGACTGTCGTTGAGGGAACCTGTGTGTTAATGGCCTTCCGCTCTTCAAAAACCTCAGAAACAATTCACATCCCAGGCTGCTTTGTGAGTAAGGCCAAAATGTGTTGTTTATTTTATTTTACAATAAATATTTATACAGCACTATGTTTGGTATCTGCATTCTTTATTCTTAATTTTTATGGGGGAAAAAATTGCTCCCTGCTTCAATGTCATGGGAAAACATGTGGAAATGTAAACCTGCTGTAGGAAGCAGGCACAGTGGGAGTTGTAATGGGAAAAAAGGCAGGCATGGTTTATCAACAGAATATGTAACATATACTGAACATCCGGCTTCCCAAGTAAGTTGTTAACAGTGCTCGATACAAATGTTTCTCTTTAAAGACTCAGATGTTCCTCCTTTTTCTTCAAAAGCTGCAGTATGGTAAAACTGGTGCCATAAAGTCATTGCAAGAGACAGCAAACAACTTTGTTATCATAATAGGCTTTTTTTCCCTCCTTCTTTTTTAAACAATGGCTCTAGCAGGTGGCATGTGGCTGAGACCGGGTCTATCACCATCTCCAGGGTGCCAAGACGTCCCTCAAAGTTTCTGTGGGAGGAATTTGTTGGTGGGATTTGGATTGTAAAGGCACGTGAGCATCTGCTGCCTGCTCAGTCTCATTACCATCGACACAATCAGCCCCTGCAGCTCTCAGCCCGGCAGCCAGAGCCGGGGACTCAATTTTCCTGCCTCCCCGACAGTGCTCATTGCCATTCATCCCGACTCACCGCTTCCACTGCCGCCAACGCCGGGCCGAGGGCTCTGCGAAAGCAGGTCACGAGGATAGCGGCTTAAGGAAGGAAGAGCAAGCGGACATAATAGCTACTAACAAAACTTAACCCTACTTCCCTGAATACAACACTGTAGATAAACTTCCACAATTCATAGTAATGGCTCTTTTCCCTGCTGCCTACGTCACTTTCTTCTAAAAATAACGTTCTCTGGTTTGATGGTATCAGATGCTTTTTGTAAGCATCTTATAAGCTTTGCCAGTGAGTCAGAAAATGCTACACAGTATTGTTGCTGTTCTGCCACACTCCCAGTCACTTTCAAAGTTCCCACAAACCTTCCAGTTCCTTTTTTGGTTTTTTTTTTGGGGGGGGACTGCATTGTGTACAGAAAAAGTTTGTTTTTCACCTTTATTTGAGATAATTTGGAAAACAGATTAAAAAAGGAGGTTTTTGCTCTGTGGGCTATCCTGGAAAGTAGGAGTGAATTGACATCTTCCTCCGGCAGCCACAGCCTAAACAAAATGCTATCACATATCTGCAGATAAAAACTTCACATTCCTCTAAGTAATTTAACTCCACACAAACTGTAATTATTTTCCTTTTCTTTCAATAAATGCTGCATAATTCTTCTTCCTGGCCTTATATATATATTTTAACGTTAAATATGATTCTTTTCCTGTAAATGGAAAATTGGACAAATCTTTTTTTTTTTTTTTTTTTTTTTTTTTTTAATCAATCACTCTGCGAAAAGCACAGAGGAGGGGAAAGAGAAAGAATATAAACCAATCTCTCTCCTCAATAAAGTCCCTGACAAAGAAAACAGAAGATTGTCAAGGCTTGGTTTTGTGGTAATCTTGCAGTTTTTGAATGTTGCATAGATACYGATTTTTGACCTTGTTGTAAAATATTACATTTAAGCAGAAATATATTTGCCACAACATATCTTTCCTGAGAGTCTGTCTTGACTAGATCTTTATAACACAGAAGGATGGAAAATACCATAGAGCTGGGGACAAGGCAAGGGCATGACATTTGCTTTCAGATGTTTTTAAACCTCCGAGAAGTGTTATTGTTTCCATAAATCATGACCATAGGTTTATTTTCCTCAAGCCTGTCACTGTCTTGTTAGACAAAATGTAAGCTGGGCATTGTCACAGCCCAGAGTTAAAAGAAAGAAATGGTGGCGCTTTATTGAGCTTCCCAAAATGATGACTGTCATAGCTCAGGTCTCAGGCAGTACTGTCGTTTTACAAGCCTAGAGCGAAGAGGAGAGGAGGGATGAGGCCACCTCACTCCCCRATGTCCAGAGGGGGAGAAAGCAACGCCACCGGACCAGGTTTGTTTATAGAACTGCCCCAATTCTTGTGCCTTTGTCATGGAAATGGGAACCCTGAAAGAACAGTTTATTATGTCAAATTACAAGTGATATTATAGGCTTTAAAGTAATTGTTGGCTTACTGTGTCATACACATGTTGTTTACTGAAAGTTGCTGTAATCACTTTGGCAAATTTCCACTAGCTAGAATCAGAACAAACCAGATGGGGTTAACTCTTGAGYCAGCTGCTGTGGGGGTTCACCTCATACAGTTAAGGGGGGAAAGGCTAGCACAGACACCCAACAAACTTAATTTGCACAGACCCATTTTAGAAGTAGTGCATTAAGTCTTAACTGTATGAAATGCATTGTGTACATATTGTTATTCATAAATTCATTAGAACTCCACTAGTTCAAATGAAACTACTTTGAAATGAAACAGAACTGTTACATCAGTACTGTAACATCTACCATTCCTAGGGTTGGCAAAAAGACATAAAGAGTATAGGCAACATATAAACAATATGTGTTTTCTTTCTTCCTAGAGCCATTTAAATAACATTTTCATCCATCAGAAAGATTTTTGTTTCAATCAGATGTCAATTCACATAAATATGCAAGACTATTCCAAAATAACCTTAGCTCAATGGAATGCATTCTCTCAGCAGGCTACATAAATACGGGTACACCCACAGTTTGTCCCTAATGCTGTGGTCTAAAACATCTATGTCAGATCCTGGAACCGTTGAGTATGATGTAATSAGGCAGCTGGCATTTCTTCATCATAAATTCACTAATGCAGTAAATAGTAATACTAAAGTGACTGGAACTTAAACATGGTCCTGTGAACTTGCTTTCCAAATAAAAATGACAGACATCCACTGACCTCTATAGCTGTGTGGACCTTTCATTGAAATAAATTCTCAGGGCTATATATATAAATACATATATATGTATCTATAAAATTTTTACAGAAGCAAAACGTTTAGTAGAAATAACTTTGTAATGAATCTCTGTAAGCATTGCAACTTCCAAATATTTATAAATGTTGTTCATGGCTGCCTTTTCTTAGGACATCCYTGCTACTAAGATACTGGTCTTTGCTTTGTTCTTACAAAGTCTTATATCACAAAATGAAGCTATTAAGCCAATGCAGAATAAATCAAGCATACACAGTATGGCATATGGGTAATTTCCATTAAGGAAATTCAATATACAGATAAAGGGAAAATGTGGTAAAAATAATAAGTGGATTTAGTATATAAGCTATTGTCATTAAGAGTTACACAAGTTGCTCCATGACAGTGCTTACTATGTGGCTTAAATGCTAATTTTATGTAAGTTTATACAGCATAGATCAAATCTTTTGTTCAAATACCTGGATAAGAAATGGTTCAACTGCTAACAATAAAAATCCTTTCCAATCTGTCATATGAATTCTAAAAGTTATAAAACCAAGTGATAAAGGTACATAATATGTATTAGGAAAACATCAGTGTTTTGACAAGYTTCATGTTTTTTAGTTGTTAGCTTTGCTTTATGATCACTTTAGATAAAACACCTGAACTGGTTTTCTACCTATTAAGTAATATGTAACCTGTCATATGTGCTATGAAAACTAATAGCATATACTTCTCTAGGTCTGCTGTTGTCTGAAACAAAAATAAGGCTCTTTCATTTTCAGAACTTTTTAACAAATGATTCATACAGATTGCAGATCACATCAGTTCATTTAGGGATGCCAAAGAATATTCACCTTTTCCTGAGCTGACTTTAACACGAGCATTTGTTTACAGCTAATGAAGATCAACTCAACATCATTTGTTGTTCTGACCACAGGAAGGAAGAGGCCCCTTGAGTTAGGTATCTAAGTGCACAGGCAAGTTAATAGTTTAATTTCAGTGAAAGCTTCCTTCTCTTAATTTAGATCAAGTTTAAAGGAAACTCCTAGATCACACGGACGTCTCATATCAGCAGCCAAGAATATTTTAAGCATTTGATTTTGGAAGTTATTGTTTATATAGCCTCTCAAGCAAGTTCTGTTTATATTCAATTCCCAATATCCATCCAGGTCAAATAGCAGCTGATTCATTAATAATTCAACATGGTTACAATCCATAACTAGTACTTCAAGCATTATTCTCGTAATTACACTTCTAGCTTCAGTACTATACCTGAGAGCTCAGGATGGCTTCATTTGTTTGCATTGGGTGGGAACTTGCACTCTCCTTGGCTTTGGTGAAGAGAAAGGGTCATCTCTTATCGATCAGTTAACTGGAGTAAGAGGAAAAGGAGGAGACTGCAGAAGGAAGTACTTCTGCGTTTAAGGGAWATAAGTAATATCTGTATTGTACATATTAACTGGCTCGATTGCCTCTGTGAAGTGCATCTCCTGAAATGTGCTGTGCTGGGCCAAGTTCTGCTATCACCAGTGAGTTCATGTGGGACACGAGTCTCTCTTTTAATCGGATTAAAAGAAAAGAAATGAGAGATACACTCTTTCAGTGTATGATGTGAGCCACATTTTCGTCACATTTGCCATAACCTGATATAACTGCAGGCAACTCCATTTTTTATGAAGAGATTTTTTTCCCTTGAAACCTGAAATAGATGTTTGCACTGTAACAGCAACAAGAATGTCTTTCACAGAAAGAAAAGGAAATCTATAAAAGCCCTATCCATGTGGGAATGAGGCCAAAATGACTGACTTCTGTTCTCAACTATGATATATCTATAGAGATTTATGATTCATACATTTATGAAATAAGAAGGAGGTTTCATAAACATGTGCCTTTGAAAATGACTAGTTTTGTCTTTGTGTCTTTTCAAGTTACTGGCTTTAATTTATGGTGTCCCCAAATCACAATAGAGAAATGGTAAACTATTTTTCATAATGTTCCATAATGGACAAATTGTGAAATGAGTTTCATGGAAGCTGAGCACCCTGGAGATTAGTAGTTTTGCCATTATACATATACACACATAGTGAAAGAGAGAGCACACTTCTGTGACATCTTATCATTACCATAATTATTTTGTGGGGCAACCAACCAAATATATTTGAAAAATTCAATAACTTTATCACTTGTGGATCTTAATATACATTTGTTCTCCTAAAATCATAAAACCATGAAAGCCTGGCATTTTTAAATCAAATACATGCACTGTGTTTTTAAAATAAGAATCTTAACTACTCGAAGAGGAAGAAAATACAATAAGATGAAAGTCAGTCTTGAACTATATAAATTTTCATACAAAACCTAGTAAAGTCATCCTGACTTTGCTAACAGACAAGAGCTATGTATAACTTTCTCCATCCTTTCAAACAAGAGGTCCCCACAACAAGTTACTTTATGCTGAAAACCAAGACCAAATATTAATTTATCATAGTTTTCAGTTCTAAGGATTTAAGTTCTAGTTGAGATAGACACCCTGCTATGTGGCATATACCATTTTTAAGACTGACTGTATTATTAAGGCAAAATTGTTCCCACAGCATTTTTGGCTGCTCAGTGAGGAATTACCATGTCCCCATAAGCAGTGAATTTTACTAATGATAATAGAAAGTGCATAAGCAATCACGATCACTGTGGGTACAAATACCTCAGGAAGGTAGGAATAAGGCTTGCTTGCTCTCCTGAAACCTGACATCCCCTAACTGAGAAGGARTACATAAATTAGCTTTCCTCACATACACATTCATCATAACATAATGAGTTCAAAAGCCTGTAATCTCCACAAACCAGCCTAGATTTAAAAAAAAAAAAAAAARRAARAAAGAAAGTGGGGGGAGAGTGAGCAAGAGAGAGAAAGAAARAGAGACATGCACTGATTTCAAGATAACACTATTATTATTCAAAGATACACTGCAAAAGGGATTTAATGTATAGCACAAAAAGGATTAGCAGGAAAAAAAGTATCTTATCTATGAAGAAGTAGCAAATACCAAATTTTGACTGCAAAATCAAAGTGACAAAGCCAAAATCTTAGGTGAAAGAAAGTTAACATTAATTTCATCGAGGGTATTTTCAAGCTGTAGTAACATTACACAGGAAACCATCAAAAGACTCTACCACAGCTTGAAAATCTCACCATGAGCAGAACCACAGAGCTGAGGATGGGATCTAGGAAAAGGGAAGGGATTGATTTGATTTGAAGAGGAGCATATAGGGAAGGGGAAAGACATAGACAAAGCTCCAAAGTAATAAACAATGTTTATTTAGGAAAATAAACACAATAAAGGTGGGGACAATTACAGGGAAAAAAGAAGTGTCTTCACGCCTTTCTGGCTTCTTGGTTTCCTGTTTGACTCTACTTAGTAAAAATGCAGAAGCTCATCTGAAATGGGTCACGTGCAAACAGAATACAATAGAGGTTAATATATTAATAATTCTGTTTAACTGAATTAGATAAGAACAGAAGTAGTTCTGTTTTGATCAGTTTGTACTGATATATTCACTTTTAGAAGCCTAAGAAGTAGACATGCAAATGCTCTCTGCTGTATTAGGAGAGTTAAAAGACTCAGGGGAGGCTCTCAAAAACATTCTATGTATAGAAATTTTTAGATTAAAAAATATTTGTTTCAGAAGTTATACATAGCAAAGTGTGAGCATTTAAAAACAGTTCCGTGATTCTGAATCACTTACAGTTTAAACATGGAATTACTGAAAACCTGAAAACACCACCAGGAGCCTAGTAAATCAGCTCACAGTGCCTTCTGCTAGGCAACACCCTGAAACACCGASTACGTCTCTGCCTTGGCATCTAAGTCAAAGAAAAAGAAAACAGACTGAATTTTAAGAGCAAATATCTTCATASAAACTTCAAGAAAGAGATGTCAAGTATTTTGCTTGATGTATCCATTATCTTAACGATTTACAGTTATTAGTCTTTTAACTACCAGATGTGATTTTATGATGCTCTGTGTTCATGACAGAGAGTATGTTTATTCCTTTCCATTCCACTTTCTGAAGAAAAATAAATCTTCTGTTATTTTAGTATTGTGCAATCTTCATGCACGTTGTCTAGAATAATTAGAATTTAATCAATGTCCTTTTTCCAGAGTATCTGGAAAAAAAAATGTTCTCAGGTATGATGAGCGCCTATCCTGAGTGTTAACCAGAAGAAATTCAACTGCAAAAAGAGGTGAAAAAAGCTGAAGAAACCAAATGCAGATTCCAGCTAACAATGTACATTAGTATATCAGAGAATGACTATTCTCTTCTAAGATTTTCAACGGGGAAAGTATAGATTTGAAGTAAATAATATTTTAATAAGTTTAAGCTACATATTTTAGATGTAATATAAACCCAAACCTGCTTCCATTTCTTTCACAACTGCATGTTGTGAATAACTTCAGTTCTGCAATGGAGCAGTTATGGAGACTGACAAACAAATCCACACCTGTAAAGTTGCAGCTGTAAAGTTACTTCTCAGTCATAAGTGTTTTCCTAGATGAGCCTTGCTTATGTATGCTATGTAAGATAAGTCTCGTACACACATTTTGCAGCTGATATGAACGGAACTAGCTCCCCAAACCAACACCTGTGTTAGCAATTTTTGGTTTTTTTTTTTAAAAAAAAAGCTTTTATCAAGTTACTACTGAAGTATCTGATACATTCACTTATCATCTAACAAATYATAAGATACTCATTTCCATAAATGATCAAACCTAGAAAAAAAAATTAAACTGTTTGCTTAGCTTCTATTCTGTGCTGGTTAAACAGTCCTAACAAGGAACACTTCTTTGCCAATTAAKTAGACTTTTCTTCCCATCCAGCATGAATTTCCACTTATCCTTTTGAGTATAAAAAATTAGTAATTAAATTCACTGACCATTCCCTTGGCCAATCTGTTTTGTCAAATTACATCTGTGAATCATGGCCTGTTACATGACTTATAGGGYTGTTTTGACATACAAATGCTAAGAGCAATTACTGTAATAGAGAGTAATAAAGTAATAGAGAATATCTATATAGCTAAATACCTAGCTATGAAAAAGCCACATGAAAACTCTACATATCAGTATYGTCACTGAGATGTGAGGGTTTTCTYTCCTTTTGCCACAGTTGTCACCATATTTCATCTTGATGCCTTACATTCTATATATTTTGCTTTTTCAGATGAGTTGCTTTTGCTGCTTCTCTGCTACTGACTGTGATTCATTTTCTGAGATGGCTTAAAAGTACTTTAGTTATAGATTTCTTTCTCTCTCTCTCGATATTTATATACATATACATATATCTATAGATTTATCTTTTAAAAATTAAATAGATTCTTGATTGTTTCATTATGTTCTGGGTGTAAAACTGTCTGATCATGAATCAGCTTCTCCAAAGCACTTCCATTCAAAGTGGTGCCATACTCGTGACTTTCTCCCTGGTAATCATGTTTGTGCAAAGGAGAGTAGATCCTCTGGTAACACGGGTAATTTCTGTGGAGGCCTGTATCAAGTCTAAACTTTTGATCTTGATATCRTATTTCATAGGAAGCCAGGAGAGAATGGAGCACTAAAGCGCTATTTTCTCTACCATCTTTGTAACTGCTCTGAGAATTTGCTGTGTTCTAAAAGCAGYGTGCCTTTTCACGGCCAGCTGACAGGCAAATATGGTCCTCAGAGTATAAACAAAAAAATGACTTGACAAAGGCACTGAGAAAGAATGTCATTTTTCATGACCAGGCACAGAGTAGCAGGGTTGCTCTGCTGTTGTGCACTAGCTTGTGCTGAGAGCCAGGACATGTGGGGCTCATTAAATCCCATGCCAGCTATAAAAGAGTTTGAAGCAGGAAAGAGCAAGATTAGAGGAGTGAAACATTTGGAAAAAGCCCGCAAGTCAAGAAAATGTTTAGTTGGAAAGGTCTTTCTTTTGTTAGTTAGTTTTGTGAGGAAAGGAAACCCAGGAAATGTTAAAGTTTTGGACATTTACCCAGTCTAAATGTATTTTATTAAAAGTATGACRTTCCTCTTCAAAAAATTAAATATTCAACCCTATTTGGAGGTCAAGTCTATTAGAAGGTATGTACTGTCATATTTTTTGTAAGMATCTTCCCAAGATACAAGAATTATTTGTGGAAAATATCAAGGATTGTCATTTACTTTCATTGTTAAATGGGGAAGTATGTATACAGATCTCATATATATATATATATAYGTATGTATATATATAAAATCCATACTTCAGGCAGGAGATACAGGTTTCAGCACCTCAGCTGAGAAAGACAGAGTAAAGTCATGAAATTAAGATACTCCTGTAAATACAGCTGCTTTTGTGTTTTGGTGTTGAGCCTCTTTCCTTCTAATCAGATGTCAAAACCAACACATTCATACAAAAAGAAAAATCACACCTGATAAGTCAGCATTTTTAAGAATATGTATAATAAACTACTCCTGGATCCCTTCRTTTTTGAGTAGCAGAAAATCAGGGAACTACCTTTAGTTAGAGTAAGTTTAGATCAGAACTGAAACAAGTGCCACAATGTGGAAACAGCCTTGATGCCAAAATGCCTCATAAGCTGGCTTCAACTGAACAAGCATAAAAGCTAGCCAAAGATCAGGAGGAAAGAAGGGCTTTTAGACCTACAGTGGCAGCAGCCAGTTCCTCTGTTCTTCTCAGTCCACATATTGGTTAAACCTGGCAATGGGCTGTTGTTTTAAAAACCCCATATTGCATAGGGAAAAAAATCCACAAAGTGCCAGTACCTTCTTAAGCCAACCTGATGGTTTTTCCTTGGAGTGATCCACTTGTGAAAACCCACATTATTTAAATACCAGTTCAGTCTTAGTAGCTCAATTATAATAACTGATTTCTTTTAAAGTTAAAATGAGAGACTGTGAATATGATTTTTTATTTCATTTATAAAAGCTTTACTTTTGGAAAATCAGTTATTTATACTCTAGATCAATTCCAAAAAAAGTATTTTCGTTATCATGATTCAAAAGTAACTCCCACAATATAGCTGAATTTTCTTTACAACGTCCAGGTACTCACAGCCTTGCAGCTGTACTTCTATAGCCCATTAAGAAGTCAATCTTTTACTAGTTAAATTTTTGTAAAACCTAATAATACATGACCCCGTTTCACTATGTATGCAGATGCRTTTATCCCCAAGGGATACGTTTTGTGAAAGAAATACATCCTGTCCACCTCCTTGTCACAAAACATGAAATCGGTAAGACTTCATCTCCATCACCTTGTCACCTTGGTGACGAGGTGTTCAAACAACTCTCAGTATTGTACAGATATGAGTACCTCATTTACAGAGAAGTCACATACGTATTTTTTACTATAACTTTCAAACTCAGCTTTTCAACGACATCTTATTCATTAGTAAGAAAGGTATCCRACCTGAAAATGCACTTTGCTCCTGTGTGGATGAGATGAATAGCAGATTAAAAGGTGATAATTTCCTTTGAGAAAAGCACACAGCAAATGGAGACCTTCTTGTAGATTTGAAAATTTTTATTTTACTTCCTAGAAAAAGAAAAAAAAAGAGAGCTTATGAGACAATTAAAAAAAAACTGTAATAGATATAAGTAAAAAGTAGGACTTGAAATGTTTTGCTGAAATTAATTGCATGATGAAGTTGTTGCATCAGGCTGGAGCCTCTCYAATAAATCTATCACTAAGTATAATCTTAACTGTTTACGTTGTGTTATGAAACAGCTTCTCAGCTAATCTCTTGTAAGTAAATTTCCAAGGTGAATTATTTCCTTTATTGTGACAAATCAAACTAAATGCCAGTGATGATGATAACTTTTTTTGTTGTTTCATTATATAAACAACAAGATATTGACTGACTCAGTTTTGATTTCATTCACCAAAAATACAATACGGTTGCTTAATTGAACTTAAACGTTGTTTATAAAGATTTTTCATTTTTCCTTACCTAAATCACACTTATWTTTTTGATTTTGTAATTTTGTAAATTTGCTACCAAAAGTAAGGTAATCCATTATGATTACTGTACATATAAATGCRTAAGTATATRTACACACACAGAGACATATATAACGAGATTAAAATAATCTATAAAACAAAGTTATGTTTGTAAGTTACAATGATCTATAACTTACAGTGAAGCTAATGAAGTTACACTTGTTTTTTAAGTTATTTTTCATGATTTTTTAAAGGAACTCCAATTTTATCATTGGCAAACAAGAGAAATGGTCGTCTCTGTTTTCAATTTTTATGCCCAGATTTTGCTTTATTATTTTAACAATTCCCAGCAATGTTTCCAAATAGTTATGAGCGGATGTGGCCTCCCCTTGGAAGGTAGGTCCCAAAGATTATTTTCTTAGATATCACTATGCCTATGTTTGTATGTATAAAGGCTAAATTCATTGATGCAGTTAGATAGACATTTATGAGGAAATCGGTCTTKAATGTAACAATTTTGACTATTTCGGATATTTCTGCCTTTGGCATAAAAATATTTGGGGGGGCTGAGTGGGTGGATGGATGATATTCTTTTGCGTTTTGCACACTGAACTGTTATTTCACGAAGGCCTGCTGGAAGGAGCAGCCATTCTTACTCAGTCTGGATTCACCCTGTTAGAGAAGAGATGCATGCTGTGACATCTTGYGGGAAATCCTCCTGTTCCTGGTTCTCCTGTTCCCGATTCTTCCTTGTTTATTTCTTCTCTGTTYATCAAAAATAAAAAGAAATTCAGGCTAGAAAGGCATACACTGCTCATGGGGTTTGAAATCTTGTAAAAGTATGAATGAAATTTCCTTTTGCACTCTGGAGGAGCTAAGACAAGGGGTTTAGCGGTAGAAGTATGTTAAATGTGTCCAAGGTTGTGGAGGGTGTGCTTAAACAGGTATTGTTCTAACTCTGCAAATCAAAACAATTACACAGTTCACTGCTATTTAAATTGCACCAGTGCTCTTACATTAGGTAAAATAATGGATACTGYGTATAAAGTCCAGTTTGCAAGCGGCCTTATCTCAGCCTGGAAAATCAGTGTTGGATTTATAAATACGTATGTGCATTCTATTACAGAAACTACCTTTGGAACCTTTTTATAATATATTTTAGTAAACAGCCATTTAGGAAATGTTAGTACCCTTGAGGGAACACCTTATGATGCCTGGAAATTACGGAACTAAAAGCAAATTTGGGTGCAAGTTCAAAGCCTCTGCAGCCTGATAGAAGTGCTCGAGGGTGAAGTTTGGATAAAATCTTGAGTGGCCAAGCTCCAAAGCAGGGAAAGCTGTCTGTGTCGCTGAGCTGATGGGCTTAGCTGGCTTCAGGAGCAGGGATCTGGGCTCCCCAGTTGCCGTGCCCTTTCTAACGAAGGCCGGGAAGAGGCAGGATCAAGGTGCCAGCCGGCTGCCCCTCCCCGTGGCCCTCGGGCTGGCAGGGAGGCTCTGCTCCTGCAGCTGGAGAAGGCGAAAGGACAAGTGGAAACAGGAAGGGAGAAAGAGAGCGAGAGTGGGCAGGAGAACCTTTCGACGTGCATGCAGCTCTCATACAGTGTACTCGACTTATCTCGGTGGAATGTGCACTGCAGGAAAAAAGACATGTCACTGCTCTAAAACTGTCTTTTCTAATTCAGTGCCTCCATGTATTGTTATAAATCGGTTTCCCAGTCACCGAAAGATACACAGACAAGAGAACAACTTTGACTGTTAGCTATCAACTCAGATAATGTAAACTTTCTTTCAGCATTAAGCTGCTAGTGTATGAAAAGAGACTAAAAATATAAATTAATTTGCTGCCTAGGAGAGGGTTCCTTCTACCCATGTGCCTCCAGGCTCACAGAAGTCAGGCATTTACACCCATTCCAGTTCTGCTTTAAAAATGAGTTCAAAAAGCACCTGGAATTCTGTGTTTCAAATTGTAGCCATTTATATTTCTATATTTTTTAATCATAATCATATGGTTGCTGATTGCCAAAGCTGTTGAGCAGTGACGCGTCCCAGCTGCCCTGCTTAAGCATTTCTTAGGTTAATTAATAGGCTTTTGTTAGAGGTTAACGCAGAAGCATATTGATAATGCTATATAACTTACACTTGAATATCGTATTTCACAATAAAGTTCTTTGAAATATATGTATACATATACACATACATTTTGACAGGTACACTAGTAATTTTACTAAAAGCCTATGTTACAATGGACTAAAGACTGAGGCTATCTATAAGAAACAGAAAGGTAAAAAAAATCCCATAATTACATTATTGGGATGCTGTACTTATCCCAAGGTCAAATATTATAAACCCAGGAAATTTTGAACAAGCAGAGTGAATTAGTTTCTTGACTCTGAGAAAAGCTTCCTTCTTCCATGTGCCTGACCAGGGCAGGCAGACTGCTGTGAGTTCTTCTCTCTCTGCAGAAAGGGTTATCGGCACGGGGAATGTATACGGCCCACTACCCTAAGGCAGTCACAGTAAACAAAACAGTCCTATCCATGAGCACGCATGAAAACAATAGCTCCGATCTTCATAGTAGCATCTCTGCATTTGACAACAAAGAAATACATTTTTGCCACATGACTAGGTCTCAAGGCAGACAGCTTATTTATATGACTTGGGTTTACCAGTTTCCTTCACAGAGAATGAAACCTTCTTCTAGATGGCAATCTTTTGACCTCTAACAGGCCAGTGATTTACAGAACCACAAAGAGAACATACTATATTTAAAAAGTTTTAAGGCGCCACTTAAAGTAGCTTTTACAGCTTAACTGTGCTTCTAATAATATGCTTGCAGTTCCAAGTTCAGTTTTCTGAATAAAGAAATACTTTTTATATATTTTAAAATGAAGAATTCACTCTTGTTATAAATACATTTTCCTCTAACCTGTGGAAAACAGTTCACAAAATACAGCTGCAATTTCAAAATATCTGGTCGTAAAATACGTAGAAAGGGCAGTGAGAGTGAGGAGACAGAGTCTGCATGAGAAATCTTTGAAAATTTGATGGAAGAGAGAATGACATCTTTGAAGGAAAAGCACTCTAACAACGTAAACTAAAAGGATGATGTACCTAATCACTTTAGTGTAATGGACATGATTTTCACCTGGAGAGATAAGATGTTATTTAGATTTTGCCATGAAATGTAAATCTTCATTTTTTTTAAATATTTTTAAGTAAGTAGATTTTCCACTCAGCAGCACACTTAAGTCTGCTAAAGACACATCATCAGATGCTCAAAGTTTAAATATCCTCCCTCTTGTGTGCTTGTGTTATATCCCATTCAGAACTAGTCTAGGTATCTAGAACGTGTAAATCATTTTTCTTGCAACTGTTTACGGATAAAAGCTGGCCTCTGTTCCTGTTTATTTGCYCTTTGTTTTGCAACGGGGAGGAGGGTGACAAGATCTTACACTGACCCATCTCTTTGTGCTGGAAGCCAAAGCAAGCTGTGTGTGTGCGTGTGCGCAAGGCGAGGAGGTTAAGATTGGAAGAGCATAAAGTCAGAGTGGGTAATTTATTGCATGGAAATGTCAAGCTATTTTTTCTACATGTTTAACAGCCTCATCCAAAGATCCTTAAAGTCAGGACTTGTCTGGCTTAAGCATTATTCAGGTCGGTTTAAAGAAGAGTGTTTGTCTCTACATAATGATGGTTGAGAAAGGATTTTTTTCACTTGCCCTTTTTCCATTCCACAAAAGATGTTATTTAGATTCTGTCAGGAAATGCAAGGTTTCACTTTTTTATGTATTAAAGTAACTAGATTTTCTACTCATTGCATGACTTTGTGAATAACAATCCTGGACATTTCCAGGACATGTTTTCTCCTTCAGCTGTCAAAATATTTAATACTTTGAATGTTCACAATTAGGCATTTCAGTTGAAAGTGCTACATTTTGTTTCTCCAGTTTGAGAAGAAATGATACCTTGGTCCCACTGGGTCATGCACTAGGAGATTTCTGCAAGCTTCTGAGATAAACCACGGCTATATTCAGGGCTTTCAAAGTCGTAAGTGCTGTGATTTTCCAAAGTGTATCAAGGAGCTCTGACTATTAGCTCACCTTCCTCTGTTGGCCATGTGGAATGAATTATCACTTTCAAGCTCCAGCCACGTCCTTTGGGAATGGGGAATATGACCAGATGAAGAAAGCGAGAAATTCCTTGCCAGCTGGAAAGCAGYGGTGCGTGCATTCCTGGGGATTAAGAGCGACTGAGTTCAAAACAAGAGCAGGTACAGGAAAGCAGAGAGTCTGGGCAGAGTTGTGGGGCACCTCCAGAATTTGTGCTGTGGGAGAAACCCCCCCAGGCCAAGCAGAGCAGGAAAAGCAGGCAGTTGTGCCAGGCTTCTAGCAGTTTGGGTACTTCAGCTGACAAGCAGAGGAACAATGTTCAAGCCCAGTGAGCAGGCAGGGGCAGAAGCTGGGAAGACTGCTGCAGGGGGCTCAATTAGCAGGCACCAAACGCTTGAATAACAAGGAGAGAGAGAGAGAAATAACTGGAAGCAGCAGGAGAGCAGTAGCAGGACAGGGGAAGGACGGACCTGAAGAGAAGCTGTAACCTCTTCCTCTGCTTTGTTGATGGTTTGGGCTCGAAGCAGCAGCATGCASCTTAGGTGAAGGCTTAAACAACATAAAAGCTTACTGAAGTCAGCACACTGCAAACCAGCCTAACAACATGGTATAGTTTCTGTGTTCTCACTAGTGCTGGCAAGGACTTTTTAAACTAACCACAGTTTTAACAAGACATACTGTTTCACCTAAATAAGACATTTACTGAAACATGTTTCTCTCAACAGAAACTTTAAACAAAAATACATTTAAAGCCAGACAGCCAGGGCTGTCTGATCACTTTTGGTTGCAGAAAGGACTGCTTCTATACTGCCCCACTTCTCAAAACACTTGAAAGATTTTGTTTTTATTTCACTTGCTTACCAAAAGTAAATCACAATTCTCTGAAGTTTTCACTAGTAGGAATTATCACCAGAAGACCAAACCAAACCCAGAACCTAGATTACAAAAACTAACTTTCAGAATGCTGAGTGTTATTCTACTCTGTTCTCTCCATCCTGGTGCTGGGAAAGGAGGAACTAAGTAAGCCTGAGTCAATGTGTGGCTAACCTAGTCATGGAAAGGAGTAGGGAAAACATGACCACTCTCTTCTCTTCAGGTGAAAGGCCTGCTAAGCAGCAGTGAGTAATTTGAAGATGACTTCAAAAGTGAGATTGATTACACTTGTGTCAGAGCTTCTGTAATTCATTTTTATATTGATTTATCAGTACATCACACTCATTTGGCTATCACAAACCTCATCTCCCTAGGCATGCACTCATATGTTACCAGTATTTTGTCATGTGAAACACATCTGCCAAAGCTGAAAAACAACGGACCTCCCTGAGAAGGATAAGAGAACAAAACTATAGCTCTTGCTCTTTTATCTGATTTGTAGGTTTTGTAGCAGCTTTATTTTAATGTATAATTCTCTTCTTTTTAYGGTAAGTATTTCACTGCTACACCTGTAATCATTTTTTGCTTTGGTTGTTGATTTGCTGATAATACGCAGTGAGGAAGTATACTCTTGATACAAYACGCATAACACCACCAGTATTACTTTTCTTTTTATCTCCAAATACTACCCTTGTTATCCAGAACACACTGGCATGAATCAGAAGAGAATAYATTTGTGAACCATTAAGAAGGCTTTTTGGTAAGACCTGAAATTAAGTCATATAGAATCAATAGGATTTACTTTTAAAATGTTTCATAAACAAACAGGAATTGATTAGGTTTCTTAKCAGAGGAAAGTGAAATAATTGTATTGTGCAGTAACTTTTCATTTAAATCAAAAGAGAATTGGTTGAAATTTCAGAAGTGCTTGAGCAACCTATGAAATTTCAACTCTCAAAGGCAAGATCATTGAAAGGTGTTTAAATGCCCAATAATCTGAGTGATTCTTGTATGAAACTTAAARGCACACAGGTGCCTAATTTTCCCTACATTGAAATTAATGAGTTAGGCACCTAGATAAAATYGAAATATCAGTCCAGCTAAATCTTTAGATTCTTAATACCTTTAAAAAATTCTGGGCCTGAGAGGAGCCTCATCASTTGTGAAAATAAGACTTGGACTCCTAAATCATGCACATGCTTTTGAAAAGTTTACATACCRTAACAGTAGCAAATTTATTTTTTCTGTATAATTTGATGAGTGAAAGATAGAAAGCAGATGTTAGAGTGTATTAGTCTACTGCGATGCACTAAGTCAGAACATTAGTCCTCCTCATGAATTACTGTACTGAAGCAAAATCTTTAAATCTAAGGACAAAGTCAGATTGACAAATGTAAATGAGAAGCTAGAAATAGAAATGACTGCATAGGAATAACGCATGACTAAGAATAAGAAAYATAAAATTTATTTAAGAGGAGGGAATGGTAAATCCAAATGATATTGGGGTGAAGTAGAGAAAGTGAGATTTTAATCATATTGAACACAGCTATAATACTGGAATTCACCTTTTTTAAGGAAGTGAATTCAAACCAGAAAAGAAAGTTCAGTTCTCTCTAGTATCTCTATCTGCAGATAACTTGTATTATTAATAAAAGAAAGACTAGAATATATCCTTCCTGAAGAGAAAGAAAGACTAGTTTATCCCAAGCAGATGTGTTATTAGATTTGACACTTTTCCATGTTATAGCAACTTTTGAAGCTCTTTTTGTGGAGAAATGTAAAAGTAGCAGTAAGCAAAAGGATGATTTTAGGGGCAGGGAAAAGGGGTAAGAGGCATTTGTGAGGAACTGCTCTTTTTATGAAGTTTATTTTCTTCAACGATATTTTTATTTAGGCTTTTTTTTTTCATTTTCATTTGTACAGTCAGCTGGTTTTCTTTCTGGAAAACTCATACGTAAAGAATTGACAAGGGTGAAAGAAAACCTAAAATTTACATGTTAGGGATTTCTTTTTGGTCAGGATATAATGTATACAAAGAGACACAAGCTGAATTTAGTAAAAAAGAACAACAAACAACAACAGTTACGTTTCAGTAACTCCTACTTTAAATAAGGCATTTTTAATGTCTCCATTCTTTTAAAAAATACTGAATTCTAAATCCTAGTCTAAAGAATTTTAATGCAAGGACTGRTGGGGAGATTTAAACACTGAATTATGCTCAGAGAAACATCTGAGGATGAATGTCCCCATATAATGGGGAAAAATGTAAGTAAAAAAATCCAAGGAAATAGTCAAGGGCAATTATAATGCCACATGATGATAAAAGGAACTGCTGAACAGTAACACTCTTTCATGTTTCGTAATAAATACACAATGACGTAGTCCACGCAATAGAGGCATGTTGCAACTACATAAATAACAGAAGTGTGTGCAAGCCTGGGTATGAACCACAGATTAAAGTGTACCCTGGACTGTCACATCTGTATGCATACAGGTACTTGCTCCCAGGTGCTCTCATCCTCACTCTGAAATTCTGGATATAGATAAGCAAACTATCAAGAAATAAATTAATAAGGCCATTAAGAAAAAAAATAGGAGGTTAGTGACAGATAAATTTGTATTGCTTTCCAGAGAAAGCTAAAGGTCATATCCTGGAGAATGTAAAGTTGAAATGTTAAAAGGTTTTAAGATAACGCTAAAGGAGACAGGCAATTAAAAGTATCGGAAGTTTACAAGGCTTTATAAACTCAAGTAAATTACAAGCAGGACTGAGGAGAAAAGATCACAAGGACTTTTTAAAAATATTTCTACTTTGAAAGTACTGTAAGTGCCCAAACAGTGTYAGTAATCTAGATCCAATATTTAAGGAAAAAAAATCTAAGTGGATAGTGCAGACCTACGCACTCAGTAACATTAAAGGAGAAATATCAATAAGAAATTACATACTTGCACATAATTTAAAGCTATTTGAAACTGCTGAAGATAGCATGGATTCAGGAAATAAATTGTTCCTTCGGTGGCATGCATTGTGGCCAGAGGGAAGAAGAATTGAGTTAGCCTGTGGGTAAAAGCAAAAGAGAATTTTAAGGAGGCTTTGAATTATGCCTAATCTACAGTAGGGCTTCTCATCAACTTTTGAAGCTCACAAATCATTCTAGTCCAGGCAAAGTTTGGGATAATTTCTTGGTAGATAAATGACATATTCAGTGGGAATTTGCTTCTGAAGCCACCTACGACACCCTACAATTCAGCCAGTGCTTCATCCTTACCACAGATTTTAAATTTTATTTTACATGTACTATGGAGCCACAGAAGTCATCTGAATCTGTAAGATCAAACATGAAGTTAGCTAAGTTTACCTAATGCTAGGCTTTTCAAGGAATCATGATGGTCAGTGTAAAACACTGTCATGCTTTGAGGTAAGTTTGGGATTTTTGCAATGAAATTCAGGGTCTGAAAAACTGTCAGACACCCCCGGGCTAACAAGACTTCTGCTATGTCTAGGTTGATTTCCATTCTTTTAGGGAACTTTACGACTCTCAAACCCAGTAACCTGACAAAAAAAAGGGGGGGGGGGGAGAGGGAAGAGAAGGAAAAAAGGGATGAGTGTAGGAATATTTTATAGTCATAAGGACTATTGCTGAGAAGGAAATGAAAGGTATCAGGATATTCAGAACCAGGTAATTTCTGTTTAGAAGAACAGATCAGGCAGAGTTTTGTCTCATCAAATATCTTTTTTGACTGTTTAGTTTCTCAGGAAAARTGAAAGAAACTCAAGGGGGAATGAGAGACATATAGCTGCATAAAATACATTATTACTTTGAACAAGGACAGATGCAAACAGAAAAGCACTGCAGAAGATCCAGCTCAAACCACCAGACAGCAGAATCAGTTTCTTCATGTGTGCTGCTATTCAAACTCTTCTTTTAAATGTTGCATTTCTCTGTCTTAGCTCATTTGACATCTATATTATCAGTGCTATACAGGAAATCCATGTCTCCTCCATTATCCCTCCTTCCGGACTTCCAGAAAAACAAAACACCATGCACAGAGCAGTTTTTGAATTAGCTGAACTAACAGGTTATGTTTAGAAAGAAGTACTAGGTTTTGACCAGAGAACTGATTTTTCTAGGTGGTATAGCTTTGAATAATGCTGCACAAAGTGTATATTTTTAGACAGCCTTCATGTCTTGTAGACAAAACAAGTGAGAGTTCATCCATACTGGAATAYTGAGAGAGAAGAGATATTGAACATATTGGATTCAGAAAAATGATTTGACAAGAGTTAGCACCAGAAAAACACATCCATCATCTTCTCAGTAAGAATGAATTAGCGTAACACATTTTCCAGTCAAATTTGAGAAGAAACAGATACACCGTCTAACGTAATGTTGACTGATCCTGGCTTGTTTTGGCCAGCCCTGAGGTCAGAAAGAGGTCAAGGAGGTCCATCGCTGGYATAGACCCTGACTTTGGACAGATTTTCAGTTTGCCATAGCTGCTGGTATGCAGGTTTGGGACAGTTCAGTCATAACGTTTCATCAGGACTTACAGAAGGATATGCAGGGAGAGGTTGTTGAATTCACAGCCTGGGTTTTAGATCAGTGGGCACGATTCCTAGCTGGAACTAGCAGGCAATCATTCTTGTATATGRTATACCTACATAAGCCAACAAATCTCTCTGCACAAATAAAAACAGTAGTTCACTTTACCTTTGTAGAGTCTGGGTTTGGGGGRGTTTGGGGTTATTTTATTTATTYWTTATTATTATTATTATTAAACAAAACAGTATTTCAATCATAAAGCAGTTATCCTTGCATATAAAGGACAGGGATGCTGGTGTTCAGGTAATAGCTTTTCAGCTCAGCAGTGGCTGATACAGAAAACATGCCCAGATGAAAATTATACGCATAATAGTTTTCCTAATGCTCCTGTTAGAGTTCCGCATATGAATAGAAACTGAGGAAAAGTCACAAATTGCCTCTGCTGAGTGTTACCCAAGCACACTCTGCCCACTTGATAACTCATTCTTTCTCACTAACATAGCACAAACATCTATGGTTTATCCAACTGTTACGATTTCTTTATCCAGGTTTTGAAAATATACAAGGAACAAACTGAATCACTTCTCTTTTTTTTTTTTTCATTGTAATTACATTAGTCTTAGGTGTTAGCTTAATAGTTTAATTGTTTGTTTTCTTAAAACGCCCTGTCTCTTGGGAGCCAGAGATCTTCCTTATTAAAAGTTTTTATGTGTCTTAAATAGATGATRGACTTCAGAGGAGCTAGAATTAACGAAACACCCTCATAACAGAGTTTATAGATATCCCTGAAAACAATATTATTTAAAAGAAGTATTGTGTTTCCAAAGATACTAGATCAGTTGTGCCTCTCCTAGAGCTGGGTGTCATGTTTTTGTCTATAAAATATGGAAATTGCTTTCAGGTCTGGAGCTGAAAATAATACCTGGGTGATATATTCAAGAGAGTGTCTGTACTTGCATCGCAGCTAGTAATCATGTTTATAAGGCTGTCATTATTGCTCCTAGTTTGAGCCATGTTAATATATATGTATTCTACAAAAGAAAAGTACAACACAACATTTTCAAGTCTTGCAAGCTAAACTGGCACCCTATGCCTTAGCGTTAGGAGAGGGAAAATGAGCAACGAAAAGACAGCAAGCTGCTTCTCATTAACTATTGTAAGATGTCAGCAAGATTAAGGTGTCAGGGTATAGAAAGATGAAGAAGAAAAGAATTACTTAGCAAATAGGCATAAATGAATATAAAATSTGAATAGAGGGTTCTAGCTCCTTCTAAGGGTAAAAATAGGCCAGTAGACTTTACATTGTGCTATAATCAACTCATCCACTTGATTCTGACCTTCATCCTTATAGGTGAGACCAGTGGGAGCAAAATGTTACCATATAGCTAATGCTGGGAACTTTCAGAACCATTATTTCTGAAAAGAAATGAATATTCAAAGGGCCCCTTTGACATAATGAGGGTTAAATCCTATATAGAGTTTTGCAGGCACATGTGAGTGGGGTCTGACTAGGCTCTAAACAAGCCTGAATTCCGTGTCTGTGAGCTGAYGGGGAACTATGTGGCCATGGTTAGTGCAGGCCTGAGCCCACGTTTAAAAAACTGGTGAGAAAAAAGGAATTTTACATTGCAGTCTTGCAATTGCAGTTATACAAGGTGGGCAGAAGAGTAGCTCTACCAGAAAGAAAATATCTTACAGACATAGATGCATAAACAGAAGTCACTTGCTTTCAAATTATTTCACAACTGACTCTTAGAAACCACTTCAGGCACTGCCACCTGATACCAGCTAATTGCCAGGTACTACCATCTAATTCCTGTCACTTGTCCAGAAGATGTTTAAGCCCAGTTACTGAAGACTGCTTGCAGCTCTACCTGCTCAGGAGAGAAGGAAGACACCGTTTTGCCTAAAGGACAATTAATTCCAAGCAGAGACCACCATTAGAAAACAACATTTTTTAGAAAAAAGTCAAACAGGCTGGCAACAAGCAGTATAGTGGTAACACGACACCAGTTCAGGAAAAAGATTATTATTCTTGTGTAAATGAGATTTAGCAGATTACAGGCACCATTTTTAACTGGCCTGCACCAGTTTAATTCACAATAGCCACTTATAAGTATAGTGGCCTTACATCCTTAGAGTGCTGCTTCACAGCCACGAGCAGGTATTTTAAAGAAACTATTGTTTCTGAAACCTATAACCCCTTCTAATGTTGATTTAAATTATGAACCAATTTAGCTAAACTGATATAAAACAAAATATGATTTCTCCTGTTTAAGATTTATGCAGATAGGAAGAGATCTATTTGTTCCTTCAGCAACAAGTTTCAGCCCAGAAATTGTGAAGGCAGGTCATATTAGCTTGTGCCTAACCTTGAGCAGTAATAATTACATAATTTTGAGTCTGAAGCTAGTAAAGAAGGTATATACACACTCTATGGATGTATGTACTGACTATGGAGTCATCACAGAAGACTCTAAAACACATCTTTTAAAACCATTAACACAAATTTAGCTTCCATACAATGTTAAAAAAAGGTGTATGACAATACTTTAAACTCAGTGTAAAGTGTTCACCCACACTTTCATAAATCTATACAAAATCTTATGTCTAGTTCTACCACTGCACCTGTGGTCAACRTGATCAGACCCGAATTTGCTTTGCATTTACTGAGGTGTTGTTTGCTGTACAGCTGCATAAGAATCCTGGTGGCTGCACAAGGGACAAAAGCTAGGTTTTTTGATAGCTAGGTTTGCTGCACTGTTACCTGCATTYACAAAAGTGTACTTTTTGCTGTGCTTTATTCATTTATTTATTTGGTTTAGAAACGTCTCTCCACTTTTCCACTGTATTATAAACTTTCTCTCTATTTCCTATCTGCTGTCTGTAAGAGATCTATTGTAGAGCATTCATCAGTGGGAAACATGAGGCTTTTRCCACAGTTTCTCTAAAATTCATCTTGTCAGTCACATGCAAACTGAAATGGGTCAGTTTTCACTAGCGTTGGCATTAAGCCTCTATGCTGTCCCATGAGCCCTGTTAAATAATTTAAGAGGGGTGGGAGTGGGAAACAAATTATGTGACTATCAATTCCAGTTTTCTTGTTCAGATGCCAGTACATCAAAAATAGATCTCTCTGGGCAAGAACAGTTTGTCATGTTATCTAGAGTAATACTAGTTTGTGAATTATGTCTGGTCAGTTTAGTGTCTCAGTCTGGTCACATTAATCTCTTTGACCACTGCTGCCTTAATCACTGAACTCTGCCATCTCATTTTTCATCTTGCAGAAAGAAGCTGTCTGACTTGCTGTCTGGAGCCTGGCACACTGATTGCTCTGCTGACCCCTGAGCAGCCAGAGGATCCCAAAGGTCCTTCTAGCAGCAGCAGGACCAGCCACGGAGGTACCGCCTCATCACACGTGATCGTCTGATCCACTCCTTACAGCCACACAAATAACTCAGCAACCCGAGAGGATGTAAGGTATCACATCTGACATATCTTCGCAGGTTTATAACTCACAGTCTGTCCTAAGCTGCATGAACACCAAAAAACTATGAATATATAGATAAAGCAAATTTTTTAATTTACTAGAGAATTCTACATTTATACATGTGATCTACATCTGCCATGAGCTACTTTTCTGCTTTTTTTATATTGAATAAATAGCTAAATAAGCACAATTCATTGACACTGTGCATATAATTTTTATAAGCCAGGTTGCAGACACAAGTTTGAAATCCTGTTTTTATGTACCTGTCCACACCATGTTCAGTTGCCTTAGCTGTTCCCATGATCTGTAGATTCGGAATTAAGATTGATAATTTCAGCAAATACTACTGAAAAATAAACCTATACAAAAGTTTCACAATATGTTTGCAAATGGGATTTGTAGTCCTACCAAATGATTAGTTCTGACATTTTTGCCAGTAAAAACAAATATTTTAATATGCTTATTCTTAAGCTAGTAAGTGTTAAACTTTGGTGAAAATGTATTTTTAAATTTTGAAAATTGCAAGTAGAAGTGAGTAATATTTTTAKTAAATTAATATAATCTATGGAAACAAAAACGTATTTCTACTATGAAAATTGATAGTAAGTACGGGCTGGAAACAGATTATTTATCTTTTTCAGTTGCCTCTGATTTTTTTAGCTTCCCTAAGAAAACCATTCTTTTTTTCTTCTGAGAAGCTAAACAAAACAATTCAATTCCCATGTGAAATCAGTCCAAATTCATAAACGTATTCTTATGGCTATGAATTCTCTAAAGCCTTTGAAAATTGCAGAATTGATAAGATTTTGAGAGAGAGACTTATTATGGACCAAAACCTGTAGCCAGTCAATGCTCTCCCAAAGATATGTCACAATTCTCAGAAATGTGTCGGGATTTATTTTCTCCTTATATGGAAGTGGTAAGTGGTATATCTTAAAATAGAAACTTATTTATACTTTACAGAAGGATGACACTTCAGGACAGTGCATGATGAATTAGATATATTCGCAGTGCTGCTAAGGGTGCTTCACAATTAAAGCAGCTCCATCTGAAGAATCTTTACAAGAGGGACTGAAGGGGAGGGAAAGTTGTCCAAARGAGAGCAGCTGCAAATAGCTTATTTTTTCAAAAACTCCTCTGTGACCCAAATTCCCACCAAATCAAGCGGTTTGTTAATAATGCAATATAAGCTGTTACTGGCTGATTATTAATCTATTACAGAGATTGTTACATTGCTCAAAGAAAATCATACAAGAGCTTAATTCCACTTTCTAGTAAGTGCATTTTAAACCCCAGTGTGATCTGTCCTAATAGGATCTCTCCCAGTGGATAGTGAGATAGATACAGAAACAGGAGAGTGAAATAGTGAAACAAGAGAGCTAATGTTTCCAAAGAAAACTTTGCTTGCTTGGACATGGCAGATAGCCTAGGTTTGCTCATATGCCCGGAAGCTATCATTAAAAGTTGTCTTTCTCCCTACACTGAGCATGGATGTTTCTTTGGGTATGCTAAAAACTTAGCAAAATTCAGTCTATTCTTTTGTGAGGGAATGCCTGAAACAGTTATCAAAAAGAACCTGAAACCCTACAGATTAGGGTCTCCTTTTGGGGGAAGAACCRTGAAGAACTAAGATGTGAACTCAACCCAGTATTTCATTGCCTAAAGGTCAACTGTGTTTAATATGGTGAGAAATCTGAAGGCAGAACTAAGTTCAAAGGAATAATCCTCCAGACACAGGGTAGCCCACCACAGCAATAAACTTCGAACTGTCCTAAAAGAGCTTTTTCCAGGAGTTTAGTTACAAAAGTTTATTTCCTCAAGGCAAGTTACCAGCAAGTCTTCTGGTGCTGTTCAGACACTTCTGCATTTCATGTGAAAAGATAAGCCATAGCTTTAGAGACAGAAATGACAAAGGGCAATTCAGGAGTAAAAGAACATTTCAAGCTTTATATCTTTGCTTAGCAGGCAGAGAAAGGAATACCTTTTACCTAGAAGTGGGTAACTATGACTGCTGTGTTAGTGCCCTGCTATATTAAAACCTCGGCRTTGACAGCATCCCCATGACAATAGAAAAGTGAGTGAAATAGTGAGGAATMACTCCAGGTATGAAGGGGCTCTATTTGTCACTGCTTGGGCCATTTGGCTCTGTCAGTGATATACTGGTATAGAAAATACTGCTGTCGAGACTTGCTGTCAGTGCCCATAACCTCTCCAGCCAGTGACAGAATAAAAAAGTGGGAAATTTTCAGGAAATTGCATTATAGCCTACTTCTTTGCTTTAGGGAATTCCTTCGGAGATCAGGTGCACTAGAAGTAGAAAACTGCTGAGGACAACTCTCCTGAAGGGATGACTCAATCCCAAATTCCATGCATCCAGTAAACATTTCTGCTGTTTGAAAAAAGAAAATTCCTTGCTTTATAGGGATGCCTCATCTTTCAGACACAGAGCAGTAATCAGTGTCAAAAGCAGGACTGTCATGCACAAATCAAGCTTTCTCATTCACTCACTCAACATGCAGGGGCCCAAACTACATGCACACACACATACCTAGATTACATTACAGGTGCCTGCACTCAATACACCCCACTGTTAGCATTCATTCTGCCTGTGTCTGGCAGATTCTCCAGATTTATTGCCAAATTATAACAAATAAATGGCCCTCTAAATAGAAGGCTATGATTGATCAGAACCAAGTCTGATTTTACCACATTTTGCATAAAAGAGTAGTTTAAGAATAAAGAAGTATCATGCTGAGATATGCAACCTGGACAGAATGTAACTCTCCAAAACCCCGAACAGCAGCAACTCTCATATTCTGCCCTAAAGTAATTTCCAGAGTTACCGGATAGTTAGTGAAGTCTGGCTGGCAGCCTTCTTTATTCCGATTTGTTTCTTTAGGAAATGGATAGACTTTCTCCCTGTCTAGTATTACTTTTAATAATGTTTTAGTTATCGCATATAGTCCCAACTATCAAAGCAGACAATGCTGGAAGAAATCGCAGTCATAGCTGAGAAGGCTGGAGAGAACATTAGGACAAACTATCATTCCAATCCAGGAAGAACTAGAAATACTATTTATTGATACTCATTATGTATCCRTACCGGAAAGAAATGAAGCTTTTGTTTGGTTTAAAGTGTCTCAGAGGAGAAGTCCAAATTATTCCAACAGAACAACATCTTTAACAACCAGTAAACAAGTGGACAATGTACCTATTGTATAGGGCGGATAAAGCTATACTGCACAGGACCATCATATGGCTGAGTAGTATTTGACAGAATTAAGAAAACATTTTCCAGAGCCTRTATGAGTTTCACAGACAAAATCTAAAGACTGATTACATATATCTCAGAATTTACTTATGGGAACAGACATCTCAGTAGAGCAACTGCTGTGTAGTTACATTCACTACCACAAAAAGGATAAAAGGAATGTAGCTGAGCTACAGGGAGGGCCACCTCACAGTATTATTTGCAAGAAATCCTAAGAAAAAAGAAATAATGAACAGAARGACTAGTAGAAAATACAAGAGAGGTGCTTATGGAGTTAATTCATTTTCAACATAGGTTGAAAATGAAACAGGCAAAGTGCCAGTCTTTTCTTTAGAGTCTCAGATTAAATCTTTAAATGATAACTTGAAGGACGGAGTGAGGGTTACTACTGAGAAGAATGCTGAAGGCTATGGGACATGCTACCAGTGAAACAGTGCTCCTCCATCTCCAGTTTAATATGCTTAATAGGAGAGAACAAATTGTTGACAGAACWGAAGCAGCTGATTGATCATGCTATCTTTCTGTTAGGTAGGCTGACACTGGCTGSTGTGGCTGGGTAGTAGTGTCTTCAATAAGTGGTTTGGAAATACTAGAATAGTTTCATTTTTGGTCCCCAAATGCTCTACCCCAAATTTACTCACATTAAGGATACMTCACAGTAATGTTTTCCTTTATCAGGCTTATGATCCTGAGAGCCTTGCTGAACCCCGATGCAGAAAAACTTGAAATGGTATTAGTGCTGGAATTCACACTTCACAAAGAAATACATGTTGGCAGATAGACCAAATGCATATAAGTTTTTTTTTCTTTAGCTTGAAATAAATGTGCATTAACAAAAGTTTATACAGCTCTCTCTCTTTCTTTTTGTTGTCCAGAGAATCATAATTCATTGATCAAATTTAAAGATTACTCTTTGCAAAAAGGAAATAACTGRTTCAAAGAGGCATATAAGTAGGATTGTAAGGATTGGTGGGGATGTATTACAAGTACATGTGAGCAAGGGGTAGGGATAGTTCCTGTGGAGCCATGAATCCCATCTCAAGTGCAAGCATAGCCTGATGAATAGCAGCCATCTGCACCCTCCACTTGGCACCTAAGAGGTGCAGGATTCCAGGTGTTTTTCTCTGTTTATTCTGCACTTTCTGTACTTTCACAGTAGTACACACAACTTGTAGTACAATACAGGATGCTGTAAAAGACCTTCAGGTTAAAGGGGAATTTTCTAAACTAAAAGTGATTCAAGCTTATCTAAGTATTACCACGATTGATTATGTTACTGTTATCCCAGACAGATGATGCTCTGATTTGTTTAGAAAACCTTCAGAAGGAGGTGCCCAAAGGAGATTATAAATAATAATTAGAACTTCAGAGTAAACTTGTGGTGTCCTCATGTTCTCTTCATCATTAAAACAGGCCAATATTCCAGTTTTCCAAGGCTTTTCCAATAGTTAGTGTAACGAATGGCAACTACATTTACCGTATGGCATGTGCAAAGAGCTTATATCAAGAATCATTACTACTTGACTAGGGTCATCCTATAATTAAAAAAAAAATAAAACCAAAAAAAACCCCAAACATTCCCCTTCTCATGGGCAGTATCAGCTACACATYTGAACTTGAGGTCATATACAAGGACAGGCAGCAGGTAGGATGACTGCGACGCTCCTGCTRTCAGCTGAGCTGCTCTAATTGGCATTGTAATTCCTTTGGGACAAGGCCACCTAAGTAGCCCATATTTGTACAGCACCTAGCATCACGATTTGTGCTGAAAGCATACAGTACAAAGAATACATTGTAATAGTAATGACCTCCTAACTGAATTTCTAAGTCAAATATATCAAAAATAAAGAAATGGATTGGAGAATAATCAATAATACTACTCATTATAGATAGATMTGAGAGTGTCGAAATCTAAATGGGTACTACTGTTTCTGGAGATAACAAATTCAAGAACTGCCTGTTTTCTATGTTAATCTCACTGGTTGATTAATGTTGGCTTTATCGATCTGACGACATAAATTGAGTAGTCTTGTCAATTCTTAACAACTCCAGAGCAGCTGTAACTTTGATATGACAATTGTGATATCTACTTCTTAGTTCAGCACAAGTTGTGGCAATGAGTCCTAATAGTTTTCAAGTGTGTTTATTGATTTGATAAAAAATGCATAAAAGAAGCACACAGAGTTACTTCTTTGTTTCCTCCTTTCAAAATCGCAACTGGGCCAGTAACTCTTAATACAAAGTTAATTTAGTCAAGATACTTGAGAACCACTTGGCTCTGTTTCCAAATTCCTCCCTTTGTCCTTTGCAAAGCTCTTTGAAGTGTTACTCTGCGAGGTGGATGTTGTAATGAGCCTATTTCTAAGRGGATCAAAGTAGCAGAGCTGCCCAAAGCAGCATCAAAGATACACAACAGAGAGCCCTTTAATGAGCAAGAGGGACATAACTGTCTCCTCCTCAAAATAAAAACCCTAAAACAGGATTTGGATTAAATATTTAAAATGGAAAATTATTTTATTTTGTCTAGAATTTACTAGCAGAAGGAAAAAACCTCACAGACAARATTTTTCCAGCTGGCTCTGCTAAAATTTAACATTGTCATTTGTTCGATGCTTCACCATCATTTAATGAAGTCCAGGTACCTGGGGCCTAAGTCAAATGTGGCAGGCGCAGGCGGGATAGCAGCAGCCCTGCACTCAAGCAGATTCCATTCCCAGGGATATGAAAATAGAAAGCAAACATACGGCAGGAAGCTGTGGCAAACGCTGCAGAGAGAAGACAGCTTGCATGAGAAACAGGGGGGAAGGGTGGGAGAAAAAAAAAAAGGAGTGGGAGGCAGGACTGGACATGTAAATTGTGTGCCAGGAAATGAATTCCTTATAACATTTCTTGCCAGAAGCTAAATTCTAGTAAATGTAAGTCTTCTTTTTCTCTTTCTTTCGTTCTTTCTGCAGTTCCTCTGAGGGTCAGGGAGGAAGAAGCAGGGACAGGAAAAGGGTCGATTCAGTGTTTACTTACTTGTTGCGTGACTAAAATGCTATATGATCCAGTTTTAACATCAGAAGGCATGTGACCCCATAAAAGTGATGAACAGAATAATATCCTGCTTCTCATTACCCACAGCTTTTCAACCAACTTTATTTGGCCACAGGGACCCCTCAATATGTTCTAGGGCTGAAATACCAGAAGAAATGTGTTTCTGTTCAGAGACTGGATGTACTTATTGCACTGCATTCGGTAATGAAATGAGGGGCTCATTTTGTTTAATTTGATAGCTATCTGTATAAATATTGGCTCTACTTAGGTTTGTGTTTGCYTAAGGAATCACCTACTGCATTTGTCAAGGCTGCAGAAATCTATGCCACTGACCTGTGCTTAGATTGCAGATAAAACGAGAAGACTTGTGTTTAAGGTTAAACCTGTATGTAGGTTTTTTCAAAACTGAGGYTTTAGCAGAAATGATCTGATAGAAAATTAAAAAACCTTGGTAGAAGAACTTTGGCTGCTGARCAAAGCACACTTCTAACTTATAAGAAATCAATGATATGTGATGCAGAGAGCAAAATGACTAATGAAACTGGACACAAAGTAATTATATAGTACATTAACACGTATTAGGCATTAAGAATGAAAAGCAATCCAGACCTATTATTTTCCTTCCAAATCTGCACAATTTGGGGTCCCATATTTCCCCGCATGTGCAATGTCATGGACAAACYATACCCAGATCCATAAAGAAATGAAGAATTTTGGGTGTAAAACCATTGGGCACTGCTGTAAGAAAGAAATATAGACCTTTTCTTTCCTAATAAATTGCAACATTGCATTGATTATGGAAGTTAGGATATACCAAACTTTGTTAAAGGATTTATTATTAAAAACAAAATAGTCAGAAATTAGCCTCTTAAATTAATCTACTAGGGACTTAAGAGGCCTATTTTCCAGAAAAAGGTGCTGAGAACCTGGACGTTTCCCTTGAAGGAAACCAGCTAGAAGGCACAGTTCCTAATTCCCTTCCTTTATAAGATAAAAATTAGAGCTGTTTCTATAGTCCTGTTATACTAAGAAATGTAAATATTCACAGATACTTATATCATATTGAAATTACTAAAAATCATAAGACCTTCAGCACTTTTAAAAATTAATTAACTTCCTTTAGTTTATTTCTATATCAGGATTTGGGTACCTAACAACAATTTGGGAAATCTTGACCATTGTGACTTCACTGACATATTATATCTTCTAAAGTTACCTACTGTAAAAATATTTTATGTACTTGTWATGCTTACATTATAGGTTCACCACTTTTGAATTTTTCAAGATTTGATGCTACAAGTGAAAATAGAGATTTTTAACCTCCTTGTGCTTCCTTTATGTTCCCATTTCCTGTTCCTACATCTTTAACACTAAAATAATGTGTAAAAGAAAATCTTTACAATTTCAGGAAGATGTGAGATAGCACATAAACACAGGAGCAATATGAAAAAGCAAATTTAGATTTTTGCACTCAGTTGGATTGGTGGCTAATTTTCACAAAAAATCATCAAATATGGCTTTGAGTCACAGGAATTCACATGCTGAAGAGATACAAAGTCTACATCCTTCAGCTTTATGTAGTATGAAATATGTGTGAGTTGAAGTGATTGTCCAGAGATGACCCATTTCATGGTCAGTTCAACACASTGTCTATTAATTTAAAAACAAGTGAAAACTCATTTCTCAGAATGACTTATTCTCTGAATGTTAGATTACTTTTTAGCACCATGATTTCTACTGATTTCTTCTCTTTCAGTACTGGGGACAACCTACATTACTCAGTGCTGGCAATGTCCTAATTCAGTAATAATAGTATTTACATAATAATGTTGTATTTTCCATGTGGGTGGAAAAAAACCCTAAGGGTCTTTTGAGCACTCAGCTTGTATTCTAATGATCTATTTTCATTACCAACACAGATTAACTACCTTTAAAATTAGAACAACTTGATTTGGAAGCAAAGTTTTACCCAGCCTTTACAAACAATACCGACCTAACAGTGCTTGTTTAAATACTTTATGGTCTACCTGCAAGCTGGCTACATCTTGCTATTACAAATTTTGGATATGAAATGAAAAGCATGTTTCAGTGTTAACCATTTGAGTAACTATGTCAAGTTCTGGCAGAGATCTTATCATACTACTCTCATGGGAAGTTACTGCATTAGTTTAGTTASTGTACGTCTGAGCTATTTGCTGCAGTCTTGCTGATTTAATGCTGCTAAAATGAAGATGACAACATGTAGTAATAGGTGGTACATAAACTGCTCCATAAAATCTTCCACGCAATATAAAACCAACTTGCAATTTTCTAATGGATATTTCTCTAAATATAAGTTTTCAGTATCATTAGTCATAGCTTTCAAAGATTTCTCTGATAAACTAGGAGCCGCCTAGTCTCTCCCTAGTAACCATTGCTTGCRCACACAGTCACTGAGAAACCTCTCTCCAAAAATTACCTTATGCTAGGCAAGACACAGAACAGTTCCAATATAGTCAAAAATGCAGTGAACATTTACCTGGAGCCTGCAGGACAGTCCAGTTACAATGAGGATTGTCAGCAACTTCCTCTAAAAAAGCTTAACAGAATAATTACCACAGGCTGTAAATTTATCAGATTATATTTACAAATCAAAAATGCCTATCTTCCTTCAAATATCCCATGCTTGAAAAATCTTACTGCCACTACAGTTATTGATAGGACATAATTTTCATAAAGTGATGGGGCACCTAATTATGATACTTGAATGAATCTTATATAATCCTGTCTTCATTGTCAAAACAAGCTATGAATGATAAGCAGCTGGAAAACAACACGCATTGGCACTTCTATGCTACCTAGAACAAGAAACAAGATGTCTGAGTAGAGCAGTTCTTGCCTAATATCAAGTATTTTCCAAAACTCTGTACTCAATGAAAATTAAAATGGATTACATACTCTTATGCAGTGACAAATATTAGTTCAGATCTCCTGGCCTCAAGGACTTTATGCAGCTGCAGTAGTACCTGAAGCATATTATCTTCAATATTAAATCACCCTCTTTTAAAAATAAGGCACAACTACTCACATTCAAATACTATTGCCACTGGTTTCTAATAGAGATTCTCAAGCCAACCATACTGGAAATGCTATGGGGGCCTCTGGCATGTTTTTTTTTTCATTCATGTAGTCTACCTGCCTTTAAAGCACTGGGTATTTTGCTCCCTCCCCTCTGCCTTTAAGAAAAGGGAAGTTTTACCACATAGCCCAAATTTAATATTGAGGCAGTAATTAACAGAAACAAGGAAATCCCTTATAAGGATTTATCATTTGTTTTCATACTTTTGATCTATACTGAATCCTCATGAAATTCAGCCTGTTAAATAACCTGCTTGACCTTGTTTAAAATATTTATTTTCACTTGTGGGTAAAAGTTGTTGACCATATGATATTGTACAAACCATTTACTTAGAATATTGCAAGGTGCTAAGCATTTTGGCTCTCTTTARTTAAACTCATAAACACTTAATTTTAAGACTGTTTGATCACACTTGKCATTCTTGACAGGATTAAGCTCATATCTATAGCTGTTACCTTTTTAAATAAATTGTAAATCTGTCAATCTGAATTATCATAAACTATACTAATTTTGAACTTATAATTTGGTCAAATTCTGTGATTCCATAAATCATTTAAARATTGTTTTAATGATGTGTTTTATTCAATAATTTACTTTACAATCTAAGACTCTGACTTAAATATATGGTAAGAAGCGTATTTCACATCAGTTGGTATTTTAYACTTCCAGTTTACAGCCTAGGGACAGTAGTTTAAGGATTGGACAAATTCATAGTCAACAGGTCATCAAATGGACTCGAAGGACTAGGCAGGGATGCATCCCGTTCCCTGAGACATGTCTGGGTGCTGGG